>NC_044982.1:77238541-77288541 GCF_008728515.1 Papio anubis
AAGTAATACAATCATTTAAAGGGTCCAGAACACTAGGTTAAAGCATTTAGCCTTTACATCTAAGACAGTCACAGAAGAATTTTAAACAGGGTTAAGCCTTCTTGGGCTTCAGTGAAGGATGAAGCATGAACTGGAAAGTATACACTTAGAGGCCAGGTGCTCCTTTAGAAAAGGGATTGAAGCAATCTAAGAAATTGGGAAGATCTAAATTAAAGAAGTTTAATGCCAATATAGGAATAATTCCAAAGATACGTAAAATTAGATGATTTTAACTGAAGTAGAGTATGCCTTAAGGGAAACAATGAGAATAAAATTTGATATTGGATTTTAGAGCAGACTGTGAAATTTTGATGCTATACCAAGACATTTGTAGTTTTTCCTCTGAGAAGTAGAAAGTCAATGAAGAATTTTGAAAATTAAATTTTGTTTGTCTTTCATTTGCTTACTTGCATGTTTTAAATCATCTTGATTATGAAAACTAAGTTATTAAAACACATGAATTGGACTTCTGAAGACCATAGGAAAGTTGAAGTTTTAGTTCTATGAGTTAATACTCTCAAATTTAACCGTAAGTATCTAGAAGCAAGGTCATCTCAATGAAAAATTTTGGGATGCAGACAGCTATTGTCAAATGAACTTCCTTTATCATCATTATCATTACCATCACAATCATCACCATCACAACCCCCAACGACAGTAATGGCAGCAATGACAAACACAACATCAACAAACACTTGTTGGAAAATTATTATGTAAGATACTGCAGTAGGTTCTTGAATACATACAAATCTGGTATAGTCCCCGACATCGAAAAAGTAAAATACATGCATTAAAATAACACTAGTCATGTAGAGGAGCATGTGATAAAATGAGTATTAAGGAAATAATTTATCCTGGAGTTTAAAGAGAGAATTGTTCATAGCCCAAAATGTCTTTAGAAAAAGCTTCATGGAGAAGGTGACACTTGAATTGGTCTTTGAGGAAGAAACACATTCAGACAAATATAAATGTACCTACTGAGATAGGAGGTACTAAAAGAGTAGAAGAGGAAGTTCCTATGACCTCTTCTAAGGACAAGTAGACCAGTATACAAATAAGAGTGTTTTGACCAAACCATAGAGTTCATAAGGAAAAATAAAATAAATATTCAGATAGCTGGATAGAAACAGATTTTAAGGTATTTTAAAAATAAGATACTTTACTACAAATAAAGAATAAACTAAGGTTTATTTTGAGGAAAGTGGGGAACCACTTATATGTTTAGAACAAAGTAGCTGCTTGTAGAAAGTTGTGTTTTAAGATTTAGAGAATGAACATAATGAGCATGTTGAAGGTGAAACTTAGGGTTAAAATTCTGGTTGAAGAGACCACTGTGATGGCAATATTTTTTTAATACAGGAAAAGGAGAACCTGATGTAAGAAATCAGATGAATGGAATAATATGAATTTCTTTCTCTTATATTTTACTAGGAAAAATTTCAAACAATATTAAAGAGAATATAATGAACCCCCAAATATTCACCACTCAGCTTCAAAAATTATCAATTCATGACTAATCTTATTTTATCTTTATTCTTGCCTACCTACTTTACCTTCAGATTTTTTGAAGCCAATCATCATTTCACTTCACCTATTTATTTAATATAAGTTTCTAAAAGATAAGGAATAATGAAAAACAAACAACCATAATACCATTTTCATACCTAAAAAATCAATAAATTTTTAACAATCCCAAACATACAGTGTTTAGATTTCCTCAATTTTTATACAAAATTTCTTTATAATTAATTTCTTTGAATTATTGTCCAAATAAGGCCCATTCACTTCAGTTGGTCAATGTTTCTGAAATCTCTTTAAATCTTCAGTTTCATCTTTCACCCCTTTTTTCTTGAAACACAGTCTCTATTTTGCTGACTACATACTCAGGGTAGGATTTGCTGTGCACTTCTGTTTCCTATGTATTCCTGAAAATGGTGGTTGAATTTAAAATCTTGAACAGATTTGGGTTCAATTTTTTTTGGCCAGAACTGGGCCAGGCACTAGGGCTCATGCCTATAATCCCAGCATTTTGGGAGACCAAGGACAGTAGATGGCTTGAGCCCAGGAATTCGAGACCAGCTTGGGCAACATGGTAAACCCTGTATCAAAAAAAATATATATATATATAGCTGAACATGGCATGCACCCTTAGTGCCAGCTACTTCTTTGGAGAGTGAAATGGGGGAATCATTTGAGCCCAGAAGGTCGAGGCTGTGATCTTGCCACTGCACTCCAGTCCAGGTGAACAGAGCAAAACCCTGTCTAAAAAAAACAAAACTGAAAAACAAAAACAAAAAAACAGAAACGAAAACCAAAATAATTGTTTATAAGTTGTGTTATGTACTATTAGAGGAATATGATCTTTTGTTGTCTTTTGTTTCCTTGTTGGTATTATAGCAGTCATTACAAAATGGCAATATTCTACTTCAATCATTTATCAACTGAAATACTACTATAACAGGAAACTTTCCATCAATAATTTGATTACATTGATTTATAGCTCATTTAGAAAATTCAGATGCCTATTGCTCTTTATAAAACAGTTTGCAAACTGATAAGTTGATTCCCTAGCATCTTCCTAAGTTGATTTCCTAACATCTTCCAAAGTTGACCAATGAGTTTTATTTCTTCATTTTTAAAGAACTGTTATGAGCTCATGGATTAGAATGTGTTTGGTATATTTCAATCTGTTGCAATTATCCTTATTTAAGTTGACTTCTGAGGCTTTTTGATGTAGCCCTGGAGCCTTTGAGAGTTTTCTCACATTCTTGTATGATACGATGCCCCGGGATCATCTTAAATTTCCTACCCAGAACTCGGAATCCTCTATTGCTCCAAGGAGTCTTTATTACTTGCATTATGAAATGATATTTAGAAATTACAATTTGAGTGCTAGAGGTGCTCATTACTATAGTATTGGAAATTGTATGTCTATATATACACATATAGACATATATACATACATATAGACATACATAAATATATATATATATATATTTCCAGAGGACGAACATAAGAAATGTGTATTTAGAAATACAAAATTTATTATGGCTTTATAAAGATGTTTCCAATTCAAATTCAGGAGTATGTGATTTTTTACCTTTATCTTACTTTTATTTCCTGTTTCTCTCATGTCAGCAATCCTGGCCTTTAACCATACTCATAAATCCTTATTTGTCTTTCCCTTACTACACATACAAGTCTCATAATAACAACATATCACTGACATCTACAAATATAATTCACAAACTATATTAATTATTTTAAAGTTTTTGAGTCTTAGAATATATCCAACCAAGGATACACAGTCAAGTTATTGTGTTTTAAAGTCACTGTAAATAGTGCTTCCCTCTGTATTGTGCCACTTGTCTGTCTCTTCATACACAGATTCAATATTGTCTTAATTATAGGAGGGTTCGGCTGGGTGCAGTGGCTCACGCCTATAATCCCAGCATTTTGGGAGGCTGAGACCGGAGGATCACTTGAGGTCGGGAGTTCAAGACCAGCCTGGCCAACATGTAGAAACCCCGTCTCTACTAAAAATACAAAATTAGCCTTGGGTGGTGGTCCATGCCTATAATACCAGCTACTCGGGAGGCTGAGGCAGGAGAATTGCTTGAATCTGGGAGGCGGAGGTTGCGGTGAGCCAAGATTGCACCATTGCACTCCAGCCTGGGCAACAAGAGTGAAACTCCATCTTAATTAATTAATTATTTAAAGGAGGTTCATAATATGTGTAGACAACTTTTAGGGCTAGAATACTCTTACTGTTTTCTTTTTTAAGATTATCCTTTATTTCAGGGTTTTCCTTCTTTTTTTCAAACTGAACTCTGTTGAGCTTCAAAGAAAATGAAAACTAATGGTATTTTTATGGAGACTGCATATTTAACACATTAATTCTTCCCACCCAAAGTAATGGTATGTCTTTCCACTTGTTCATTTCTACATTTGTGTCTTTCAGGATTGTTTTGGAGTCTTCTGGATATGAGAACATTATAAAAGGTGAAAAAGTAGAACGGAAATATGAAGGGAGAAATAGAGACAACCATAGTTTCAAGCCTCACTTAGAGAAGAAGGATTGTTCATTTGTTTGATGGTAATTGGGTCAATTGAGGAGTTTGACACAGAGAATAACAGTACCAGACCTGAGTCCAGTCTTAGCTTTAGTAGCAACAAAACGTATCCATCAAATTTATATAGGACCAAATACCAATGAAAGAAATTAGACATAATTGCTGAAAAAATAAATTATATGAGATAATTATTCACTCTACTTAGCCACATGACGTGAAAACCTATGCCCTTTAGAGCAAGCACAGTTCCATGCAAAACTGTAGGGAAGTTTTCTCACCCCTTTTTCACATGCTTCTCACATTGTAGCACCCCTCCTTGAAACCATCCTTCTTCTACTATCCTCCAGTTTCCTTCGGATTTGAATGTCCACATCATGCTATGGTCCTTTAGTCAGCTCCTGTGTCAGAAATCAGGGCCCTGCTCTGGGCTCTTCCCTCATCCTGTAACTATAGTCAAATAAGTTCTGTTAAGTCTGCTTCCTTAAAAGCTCTTAATAATCTCTTCCTCCTTTTCATTGCCATTGCCTATGGCACCATCTTATTCAGAACACCATTTTTCTTACCTATAATGTTGAAAGTAACTCTTCAACAGTCCTGTTGCTTGCTTTATCCCATTGCTGCTTGTTTAACAGATGTGGTGATATTTAGCCTATTTGTAATACCTTCAAATCATCCTATGTGCTGCCATCGACGTAATCTTTAAAATAACAAGATAAATATTTCTGTGACCTCCATTGTCTAAAGCATGTTTCCAATGTATATTGTAAAAAATGCCAAAGGGTTTCATGACAAATGCTATATACTATATTCTTGGGAGAGCCACAAGGTAAATTGGTTCTAAAGCGCTCTCTCTAGTAGAGGAAATTGTTAAAATATGATCAGCCTAATAACATCATAATCATGTGATTATGAACAATTTTAACTGTACCTATTATTTTTTTCAAGCTATTGTTTTGCAGTATATTCAACCTATTGTCTCAAGTATATTTTTCAATATACTTGAGAGTATATTGACTTGAAGAGAAAAGTCCAAACTCCTATAACCTTACTATCATTCTGACCTCATCTCTCACAGCTCCCTCTTATTCCTGGTGTTCTATCACATGATAATGAAATTCGAGAAAACAGTATTTATGTTACTGGGTGTGTGGGGCATTGAGGAAGCATGGAAAATGAGAGGGAAGTGGTAGAAGAATGACTTTTATCATGTGCCTCTAAGAGCTGACATATATGGATTGAGATCCACTTAAAAGGGAAAAGTTAAAAAAAGTCAAAACCCAGAAATCCCCACCATTCTGTGGATGCAATGTATATTTAATTGTCTAATAATAATAAATTTCCCACAATGTCAGACGTTAAGAGTACAAGAAATAGTTACAAAAAGAAGAAGTTAGGGCTATAAATTGAAAAGTAAGTAGAGTTGAGGAAAATGCTTTGCCAGACTGAAGTTTTCTTCAATCTAGCAAAAAAGGAGACAGGAGCAAAGGAACAAATTGCAAAGGCAATAGAGGGGAGATAATTAGCGTAGCTGATTACTAGAAGAGGATATTTGTATACTTATTTGTATGGTGTGTGTGTGTGTGTATGTGTGTGTGTGTGTATGTGTGTATGTGTGGTGGTACTTGAAAGACAAATTGGAGTAGGGTAATATTTTGATTCTGTGCTCAATTCTCTTAACAATGACTCGCTTGATAGGCTATTAATGTTTAATAGTCTCATATCTCTCCTATGCTATCAACAAGAATATCATTCTTCTCACTATAAAATTGTGTAGATCCCATTTGTCTTACGTTTTCACAAATATAACAAATACTTCTTATTCTCACTCTACAGCTCTGTGAACATTCAGAGTAAACTTTCTTAGGATTACTTATGAAAAAGAAAAGAATATTCACTCTATCTTGTATATACAAACCATGTTAACATTATTTCTAGATATAGAACTGACTGTGTATGATTTCAACTGTTATTCTGAACAAATTTAAGTAATTCTTTATTCTCAGCATATTGGCAACATGGAAATGCATTTTAGAGGTGCAGAGGCACAGAGGGAAATTTGAGCAAAATGAATCTGCCAGATATTTCTGCACAGTTTTCGTAATTCATTGTTAGGTCAGGCTTCATGGAGGGCAAAGGTCACATATTTCTTTTTTATATTGAAACAATCACAATATTATTTAAGTTTTTTCATTAAAATGTTTAATTTTATTCCAAAAAAATCTTTAAGTAAGGAGTAAGATTTCTGCATGATCTGCGAAATGAAGGTGGAACAGAATAGAAGGCCTCTTCATATAATGTCACCAAAGCATCCCGAAGTTTTATCCTGCCTGGAAAATTTCTTACACATGATTCTTATTGCTAAGCTTGAAATTGCACCTAGGAAGAATCTTTTGTTCTCAGTGCTGCCAAAACTTCCATCTTTCAGCAGTGACCTCAGTTTAGCACCTGCTCATAAGATGTGTTTGCACATCGTTGGTACGTTATAGTGACATATATGTTCTCATCTAGGAGATTGTCATAGAATTCAGGAGATGTTAACATTTTTCCATCTGTGTGTGTGAAAGTGACGTTTCCTGTTAATTTTGTTCTCTTGCTGAATTCTCCAAGCAAAAGCCTTCTGTGGGAGGCAGAATGATGTCATTATAGTCATAGCATAAAAATTTTCAACCTTTAGAATGAGACATATTGTGGCATATATATTACTACTTTTAAAAGCAGTGACACAAAAACTTGGAGGATGATGATATCAATTTTATATTTTCAAGTGTGGGGGTTTCCAGGAGACTTGAGAATGACTCCAGGACTCATAGTTCTCCTGGAACATGGTTTTCCACTGTAGCCTTAGAAGAGGAAAGCCCATCTATGGATCCTTATGTTTACGAGAATAGAGACTTGACTGTGCCTTCAGAAAAAAAAAAAAAAAGGGCTGTTTTTGGTAAAATTTTTCATGATTACATGATTTAAAGCAAAATAAATTAGACTTTTGATTTCAACTCTGTGTTAGTTAGAGTTCTCCAGATAAATGGAACCAATAAGAAATACATACAGGAAATGGCTCACATATTATGGTGGCTAAGAAGTTCTATGACCTGCTGTCTTCAAACTGGAGAACCATAAATGTCAATGGTGTAATTCAGTCTAAATCTGAAGGCCTAGGAATCAAGAGGAATGATGGTATAATTCCTGGTCTGAATCCAAAGACCTGCCAACCAGGAGCTCTGATGTCTAAAAGCAGGAGAAGATGTTCCAGTTCAAGCAGAAGGAACAAATTCATCCTTCATCTGCCGTCTTGTTCTATTTGTGTCCTCCATGGTTTGGATGTTACCTGTCCACATTGGTGAGGGCACATCTTTTTTACTCAGTGTACTTATAGAAATGCTAATCTCTTCCAGAAACACCCTCACAGACATATCCGGAAGTAATATTTTAATAGTTATTTGCATATCCCTTAACCCAATCTAGTTGACACATGAAATTAACCATCAGAAGCTCTGACATGTAAAATGCTTTTACTTTTTAAATACTTTTACTAGACACATGAGAGAACTGAGGTTCCAGAGTACACTGCTACCTTGAAATCTACAGAGACAGGCAAATATGGAGACATGCTTTCAATCTCCTTTTCTGGAGAAGAAGCCACTGGAGTCATAAACTGATAAGAACACTCAAATTATAGTTTTAATTTATTGTTGGAGGCTGAGTGTGGACTACCATGAGAACGAGAAATTCCTGTGAGCCACAATCTTGATGCTCAAAACTCCAAACCCTCAAATACTTTCTTGGGCTTTTCCTGCAGCAACCACACTAAATTCATATGTTGAAAAGTCAAAAAATATCTTCTGTTCTGGGAGGAGAAGGAGAAAATTAGCCAGTGTTAAATACTCATAGAGTATTCTCCACACACACACACAAAAGTTTACTCTGTAAGGGTAAGACTTTACTGGAGCCTTACTCACCTAATGATAAGGAAGGCATAAGGAAGCCTTTCCTTCCACTCCAGCATCGTCTGGTCTTTCTGTGACATTTAAGTGGAAAAAAAATCTAAGAACTGTAACTTGTGAAAGTTACAGTCTATGTCTAAAGATCCACTAAAAGACTGAGATTTAATCATGATACTGTAGAATGCTCTTCCTCCCTGACTCCTTACCATCACATCAATAAGGATCCAGTATAACAGTGTTATTTCTCAAAGAGCTGTAAGATAGATTCTATCTAAAGAGTTCGGAGGGATACTAAACACAACAGGGGAGACAAAAACAAGGGCACTCTAGGCATTCGAATTCTCTGGCACCTACAACTACAACAAACAGTAAACATGGCCCTTCTCCTAGCCACATTATCATAAAACCCCACACTAAAGGTCTACTTACCTCAGTTTCTAACACCTACTTCATGCATCACATTTGACTTTCAACCAAAAAAAAAATTACAAAACATAACAAAAGGCAAGAGAAAATGGTCTGAAGACAAAGCAAACATCAGATAAGACTCAGCTATGACACAGATGTTGGAATCATCAAGGAATTTAAAATAAATGTTACTAATATGTTTGGTATGCAATAAAAAAAGGTAGAGAGCCTAATAGAACAGACAGGTACATTAAACAGAATGATAAAAACTTCATGAAAGGAAAATGCTAGAAATCAAAGCCATAGTAACAGAAATGAAAAATTCTTTACAAGGGATCATCAGCTGACAAAAGTTAACATGAAGATAAATCATTATACATTTTCCAAACAGAAATGCAAAGAGAAAAGAGAAAAAAAATTATTAGAAAAAAATATAAGAATAAATAAATGTAACTTATATATAATGAGAATAGCAGAAGGAAAAGAAAGAGAGAAAAGGACAGAGGAAATATCTGAAGGAATAATGGCTGAGGATTTTCCAAAATTAATGGCCAAACTAAATCATAGATCTAGAAAGCTCATAGAACACTGAGAAAGATAAACACCAAACTATCTAAGCATATTAAACTCAAACTTCAGTAAAAAAAGACAAAGAGAAAATTTTGAAAGAAGTCATCAGAAGAAAACAAAATAAAACTTTTCAGGAAAAAGGAAAAGAATAATGAAAGACTTTCCTTCTAAAACTATGTTATCAAAAAGACAGTGAAGTGAAATATTTAATTTTAAAAGAAAAGCAAAATGAAATCTAAAATTTTATATCCAGTGAAATTATTCTTCAGACTTGTAGACAAAGTAACAACTTTCTCAGACAAAAATCTGAGGAAATTTATCATCAATAGATCTTCCCTACAAGTAATATTTTAAAAATTCTATAGAGGGAAGGAAAATGATATCATTCAGAAACTCACATCTAAATAAAGAAAGGAAGAACATCAGAGGAGGCAAAATTAAAGGCATTAAATAAAATTAAAATATTTTTTCTTATTAATTATAAAAGGTATCTTTTTATTTGGAGTAATTGTAACAATGTATTGTGTGATTATGGTCCTTGGATAAGTTAAACAAATAACAGTAACATAGTGAATAGAAGCAGGTTATCAATGAAACCGAAAACAGAAAACAACAGAGAAAAATCAATGAAATCCAAAGCTGGTTTGGAATGATACATAAAATTGATAAAGCTGTAAGAAGGGTAACCAAGAAGAAATAGAGAATACAGAAATTCACAGTATCAGAAAGGAAAGATGTATTATCTGTACTGTTCCCACAAACATCAAAAGAATAGTAAAGAAATATTAACAACATTATGCTTCTTAAATTGGTATTTTATAAGAAATGGACCAATGCCTTGAAAATTACAAACTGCTGAACTCATACAGATTACCTTCTGTGGATATACCTATGTATATTCAAAAAATTGAATCAATAATTAATAACCTTCCAAAATAGAAAGCACCAGTTAGGTTTACTTTTAGCAAATATTTAATGAAAAAAATACAATAGAAATTGTAGAGAAATAATATTTTTTCATTAAATGTTTGCTAAACGTATCATTTCTCTTCCAAAAGGCAGAAACAGTAGGAATACTTTCTAACATTCTTTGAGGCTGATGCTACCCTAATACCAAAACCAGAAAAAGATCCAGTACAAAGAAAACCAGAGCAATATCTCTCATGAACATAGATGCAGAAATTATTAACCTAATATCAGCAAATTAAATTCGACACCATTAAGGAATGATAATAGTAGTCCAGGCCAATATATAAATATTTGCAAAATACATGCCTGAAAAAGACTTGTACCTAAAGTATAGAAATAAGTCTTAAAATGTAATTCTTAAAAAATACTGATTTAAAAATAAAAACAGAAATTTCATCACAGAACATATACAGATGACAAATAGGTATATAAAAATAATTAACATCATTTGTTATTAGGGAATTTCAAATTAGAGCAATGATGAGATATTGCTGCACACCTAGTAGAATGAGTAAAACTAAAACAATACAAAAAGCTCTAACACTAACAAATGGTGGTGAGGATGTGGAGCAGCAGGAACTTTCATTTATTGTGTGTGGGAATGCAAAATGGTACAGCCAGTTTTGAAGCAGGCTGTTTCTTATAATGCTAAACACAGTCTTACCACATGGTCCAGCAATTGTGCTGCAAGATATTTGCCCAACTCTTTTACAAACTTATGTTCACCCAAAAGCCTACACATGAATATTTATAAAACCTGTTTTCATTATTACCAGAACCTGGAAACTACCAAGATGTCCTTCAAAAAGTGAATGAATAAACAAACTGTGGTATATTCATGCGATGGAATATTACTCAGTGATACAAAGAAAAACACTATTAAGTCATATGAAGATGAGAATGAATCTTAAATCCCTATTTTAGTGAAAGAAGCCAGCCTGGAAAGCCTACATTCTATCATTCCAATTATATGACATTCTGGAAAAGGCAAATAAATCTACAGACAGTAAAAGGATCAGTGATAGCAAGGAGGCATGGAGAAAAAATGTACAGGTAAAGTACAGGGAATTTACACTGTGGTGAAACTATTCAGTATACTACTGCAATGTTAGATACATATTATACATTTGTCAAAATCCATATGAAAGTGCAGTACAAAAGTTAAACAATATATTTTTTAAAGAAATTTTAAAAATATCAGCGATCTCGAGATGAAACGCAATATATGACAAAAATTTGAACTTATTTCAAATATATGAAACAACCACACTGAAAGTGTTAGGAGAAAAGGATTTTACTTAAGAAATTTTGGAAATGAATGGAATCTGAGACTAGGCAAAAGAACTATGCATAAGCACTACACTCTAGTTAACAAATGTTTTTCCCCAGTAGTTAACAATTTTGATACTGCTATACATTTATGCTGGAGTTAAATAATTACATAAATGGATAGTGGACTGTGGGATCCATCTTTCACACTGTTGGAAGGGGAATTTACAAATAAATGAAGGGAGAAGGCGAGGATCATCAATGTGGTAATGGATTTACATTGGAGACATCAGTATAAGTCACGTTTAGCTTACTATAGGTACATGTGATAATGTTTATAGATATCTGTATATACATGGATTAGAATGCACATATATATATATTGTTTCGCTCTGTCAGCTGAGAGTGTCTAAAAAATGACATTTCACTGGACAAGTGTACACTGAGTACCCAGATCTTAGTTTCTAATACAATTTTCCAATAGAAGAAATCAGAGTTCCATAGATAAATGACTGATTGTAGGTTTGGGGCTGGAAATATGCACGATGCACCTGGATCATCTCATAGCACCTAAAGCATGAGAGGGTTAAACACACACACACACACACACACACAAACAAACACATACATACATAAATACACACTGGTGGGGGTCTGTCAAAGAGACACAGGATCCAATGGAAAGAATTCTCAAAAGGCATGGATAGAACAATGAGTAAAGTAGCATTGAATTTTAGCCAAAATATAAAATAAATATGCATAAATCTTCACTTATTGAATAAGTAAAGACATGGTGGAACAAAAACAAAACTTGAAGAATACCAAATAATGTGTGTAACTGCTTCACTCTCAAGAAGATAGGAGCACAATTCTCTAGTTTTAAAGTGAGGGCTATGCATAGTGACTCTTTTTCAAAAATGTATAGTATAGAAAGGAATAAAAGTAGCTGCCTTACTGTGGAGAAATTTGAGAACTACTGCCTCAGTTGATGATCAAGGTAAACATCAACAGTGATAAATCATGTTGACAGTATGTGCCATTGATATGATGCAATGAAAATGGTACATATATGGTCTTACTCCCCAAAAGACATAACCTCAGTGTTTTAAAATGTGAGAAGGACATGAGATTTGGGAGGGGCCAGGAGTAGAATGATATGATTTGGCTTTGTGTCCTGATCCATATCTCACAAATTGTGTCTCAACTTGTAATCACCACGTGTCAAGGGTAGGAACTGGTGGGAGGTGATTGAATCTTTGGGGTGGTTTCCTGCCATGCTCTTCTTGTGATGGTGAGCAAATACTCATGAGATCTGATGGTTTAAAAATGTGTGGCTGTTACCCTCTCACTGTCCCTCTATCCTGCCACCATGTAAGATGTACGTTGCTTCCTCTTCTGCCATTATTGTAAGTTTCCTGTGGCCTCCCAGTCATGCTTCCTGTTAAGCCTGTGGAAATGTGAGTCAATAAACCTCTTTTCTTCATAAATTACCGAGTCTCAGGTAGTTCTTTATAGCAATGTGAAAATGGACTAATACAGAACATTGGTAGCAAAAGAAGTGGAGTATTGCTATAAAGATAATTTAAAATGTGGAAGTGATTTTGGAACTGGGTAATGGGCAGAGGCTGGAAGAGTTGGGAGAGCTCAGAAGAAGACGAGAACACATGGGAAAGTTTTGAACATCCTAGAGACTTGTTGAATGGCTTTGACCAAAATGCTGATAGTGATATAGACAATGAAGTCCAGGGTGAAGTGGTCTCAGATGGAGATGAGGAACTTATTGGGAACTGCAGCAAAGGTCAGTCTTGCTGTGCTTTAGCAAAGAGACTGGTAGCATTTTGCCCCTGCCCTAGAGATCTGCAGAAATTTGAACTTGAGAGAAATGATTTAGGGTGTCTGGTTAAAGAAATGTCTAAGTAGCAAAGAGTTCTAGATGTGGCATGGCTTTTTCTAAAAATGTACATTCATATGCGTAAAGAAAGAGATGATCTGAAATTGGAACTTATGTTTAAGAGTGGAGCAGGGCATAAAAGTTTGGAGAATTTGCAGCCTATGTGGGAGAAAAGAAAAACAATTTTCTGGGGAGAAATTCAAGCTGGCTGCAGAAATTTTCATAAGTAGTGAGGGCCAAATGTTAATAGTGAAGACAATGAGGAAAATGTCTCTAGAGCATTTCAGAGATCTTCATGGCAACCCCTCCCATCACAAGCCTAGAGGCTAGGAGGGAAAAATGGTTTCATGGGCCAGGATCAGGGCCCCACTACTCTGTGCAACCTCAGGACATGGTGTCCTATTTCCCAGCAACTCCAGCTCTGGCCATGGCTAAAAGGGGCCAACATACAGCTCAGGCCATTGATTCAGAGGGTGCAAACCCCAAGCCTGGGCAGCTTCCACATGGTGTTGGGCCTGCAGGTGTGCAGACTGTAAGAGTTGAGCTTTGGGAGGCTCTGCCAATTTCAGAGGGTATATGGAAATGCCTGGATGTCCAGGCAGAAGTCTGCTGCAACGGTGGGGCCCTCATGGAGAGCCTCTGCTAGTGCAATGCAGAGGGGAAATGTGAGTCTAGTGCCCCCACAGACAGTCCCCACTGGAGCACTGCCTAGTGGAGCCATGAGAAGCTGGCCACTGTCCTCAAGGGCCCATAATGGCAGATCCACCGACAGCTTGCACCATGGTCCTGGAAAAGCCACAGGCACTCAATGCCAGTCAGTCAAAGAAGCTAAGGGGTCTGTACCTTGCAGGGCCACAGGACCAGAGCTGCCCAAGGCCTTGGAAGCCCACCCCTTGCATTAGTGTGTCCTAGATGTGCGACATGCAGTCAAAGGATATTTTGGGTCTTTAAGATTTAATGGCTGCCCTATTGGGTTTTGGACTTGCATGAGACCTGTAACCCTTTGTTTTGGCCAATTTATCTCATTTGGAATGGCATCATTTACCCAATGCCTGTACCTCCATTGCATCTTGGAAGTAACTAACTTGCTTTTGATTTTATAGGCTTATAGGCAGAGGGACTTCCCTTGTCTCAGATGAGACTTTGGACTTGGACTTTAGGGTTAATGTTAGAATGAGTTAAGACTTTTGGGGACTATTGGAAAGGCATAATTGTGTTTTGAAATGTGAGAAAGACATGAAATTTTGGATGGGTCAGAGACAGAATGATACAGTTTGGTTTTGTCTCCCTACCCAAATCTCATCTTGATTTGTAGTGTCCACCTGTCAAGGGAGAGACCTGGTGGGAAGTGATTGGATCATGGTGGTGGTATTCCCCCATGCTGTTCTCAGAATAGTAAATGAGTTCTCATGATATCTGATGGTTTAAAAGTGTGTGGCAGTTCTCCACATTGTTCTCTCTATATCCTGCCATCATGTAAGATGTGCCTTGTTTCCCCTTTGCCTTCTGCCATTGTTGTAAGTTTCCTGAGGCCTCCCAGTCATGCCTCCTCTTAAGCCTGCATAACTGTTAGTCAATTAAATCTCTTTTCTTCATAAATTACCCAGTCTAAGGAATTTCTTTATAGCAGTGTGAAAATGGACTAATACATTCAGTTTGATAACAAGAGGTATATTAGACAAATCCCAATAGGCATTTTACAAAATACCCAATCCATAGTTCCCCAAACTGTCAAGGTCATCAAAACAAGAGAACTCTGATAGCTGTCAAAGTGTAGAGTAGCCTAAGGAGGCTTGATAACTAATGTAGTGTGATATCTTAGATGGGGTTCTGAAACAGCAATAATGAAAAAATATTTGGTAAAAACTAAGGAAATCTAAATAAAATGTGGACTTTAGTTAAAAATAGTGTATAAATATTAGTTCATTAATTGTAACAATTGTACTATGCAAATGTAAGATGTTAATAATATGGGAAACTAGATAAACAGTTTACGGAAAATCTCTGTACTCTCCTCATAATTTTCTGCAAATTTGAAAGTGTTCTAACAATAAAATTTTATTAATAAAATATTACTTAATTCATATAGAATAGAAAAAAGCCTAAGAATTATTACATAAATTAAAAGTATGACATCAAAAACCAAAAAATATATAATAATAATTAAAATTATCCTGAGAAATAAACAGTTTTAGAACTAGTAATCTGTGTAGAGGTGACAAAAATCTTCCCCCTTTGTGTTCTATGTATCAAGGTAAATGAAATAATACATTATTCCACATAATATTTCTATCTTTAATTTTACTGTGTGATTCATATTTTTGCCATTAGAAGTCTAAACTATTTTGTGTTTCAAATAACATTTCCCCTTATTATAAAATTAATACATATTCATTGTAGAACATTTAGAAAGTACAAAAAATTATAAAGAAGAAAATAATAACTCACATTTGTACCAATCAGAGGTAAGTTTTTAAGGTTTTAGTACTTCATTTTCTAGCCATAACATTTTATTTTACTAAAGTATTTAAAATGTTATATAGAATAAGCATTTTTATATTAATATGATAGTATTTAAAATATTACTAAACCTCCTTTAGTGAATTCTGTCCATTTTTGTGTGTGTGCCCTAGAGACTGAGTATACTCTACCACTGGGCATGTATTTTTGGGAAATGCAAATAACTTTACATATAATTATGTTAGTGAAAAGCTATCATATAAATTATACCTACATAATGACATTTTGACTGAACGCATTTGCTAGTCAAATAGAATAAGTCAGCTGAGTCTTAAAACTATCCAAACTGACTGACATCCTAGACATAGAGTCACTTTGTTTGAAAATCTTTTTCACTTGTGAAGGAATCATCCATTTGATAAATATTTGCAAATCTATTATATGCAGGCACTATTCTAGGCTCTGTATACAACAGCTAACTAAAGTGACATGGTTCCTGACTTCACAGAACCTTCTAGTGAAGTTGAGGGGAGGTAAATTGCATTTGTTTGTGAGTAATATCATATAGTAATAATTGCTACTGAGAAAAATAAAGAGAGAAGTATCATAGCGAATGAGTATGCATGGTCAAGGCAGGAGGAGTGCTCTCTGATCATAGGATTTTGGGGGTTGTATTGTCAGAATGCAGGGTAGTCCAGGGCATCTTATAATTACAGAGGAAAGAGCAAAATGATCAGCACCAACTCAGGTTGTAATTTTTGCAGGGTGGTAGTATGGAGACCTTTCCATGAATACCATAAATTCAGAAGCCTCTTTTAACTTCTGTCCTGGTGACATGAAAGAGGGGAAAACAAACCATTTTGAAATATGCCAGAGCATTCTGTTTTTCTTAACAAGGAATGCCCTCAGGAGGATTTTTTTTTTAACAAAGCCTTACCTATTGGGGTTATGTCAGGACCTAATTGATCTTGGGGAAGGGAGATATCCAGCATCACCAACCTCTAGCCATTCTCTTCCACCTAAGTAGAGGGAGAGAAAATTAAGAAGTATTTGGGAAGTTTATAGCCCAGAGGTACAGGCTTATTAAGAAATTAAAACAATTATGAAACTATAGAGTCTTATAATTTTCACTATATTACTAAAGACATATTTACCATGATTTCTTTCCTTTTCTTTTCTTTTCTCTTCTCTTCTTTCTTTCTTTCTTTTTTTTTTTTTTTTTGGCCAGAGTCTCACTCTGTCACTAGACTGGAGTGCAATGACATGATCTTGGCTCACTGTGGTCTTCGCCTCCTGGGTTCAAGTAATTCTCCTGCTTCAGTCTCTCAAGTAGGTGGGACTAGAGACGCATGTCACCACACCCAGCTAATTTTTTTTTTTGCATTTTTAGTAGTGATGGGGTTTCACCGTGTTGGCCAGGATGGTCTTGATCTCCTGGCCTCGTAATCCAACCGCCCCAGACTCCCAAAGTGCTGGGATTATAGGTGTGAGCCACCACACCCAGCCAACCATGATTTCTTTTACTCAGTACATCATGCTAACCTTTCAAAAAAAAATTACAACGCATACTAATAGGCAAAACAACACATTTTATAACATCTGAATAAAGTATCAGAATCAGAATCAGATGTGATGGGAATGTGTTAGAATTATCAGACTAAGAATTTTTAAAAGAAAAAACTATGATAAATATGCTAGGGGGTTAAATGGAAAAGTACACAATGTGAAAGAAGATATGAATGATATAAGCATAGAAATAGAAATTCTAAGGAAAAAAATAAAAATGCTACAGATAAGAAATGTTGCAATGGAAATGAAAAATGCCTTTGAATGGAAACATGTCTTTGATGGGAAAAAAATCTCTGAGTTTTAGGCGATGATAATAAAACCCCTCAATTCCAAAAAACAAAGAAAAAAAGACTGGAAAAAATAATACCTAAGAACAGAATGTCCAAGAGCTGTGGGACAACTACTACAGATGTAACATATGTTTAATGCTAATACCAGAGGAAAAGAAAGAAAAAAAACAGCAGAAGCAATCTTCGAAGCAGTAATGGTTGAGAATCTTTCCAAATTAATGCCAAACACCAAACCACAGATCCAGAAAACGAAGAGAACAGTAAGCTGAACAAAAGACAAAAAAAAAAAAAAAGCTACACCTAGATCAATAATATTTAAACTTCAGGACATAAAAGATAAAGGAAAAAAAAAAACTCAGAAAAGAAAAAAACATCTAACCTATGGAGAAGCAAAGATAAGAATTGCATCCAACCTGTCCTCAGAAACAATGCAAGCAGTAAGAGAGTAGAGTGACATGTTTTTATAAACCAACCTAGAATTCTGACCATGTGAAATTATTCTTTGAAAATGAAAGAGAAATAAATACTTAACTCAAACAAAATTACATTGAGGGATTTTTTTTTTTTTTTTTTGACTAGTAGATGTGCCATATAAGAAAAATTAAAAGAAGTTCTTCAGAGAGAGGGGGTATGATATACATCAGAAACTTGGGACTACATAAAGAAAAAGCATGGGGAAAAAAATAAGTAAAGGTAAATTTTTTATAAATTTGTTTTTAACGTTCTTAATTTAACACATAGCAGTTTGCTCAAAATAATAATAGCAGTAATATATTTGATTGTATATGCTTATGTATAAAGGAAATAAATGATAACAACAATAGAAAAAACTGGAGAAAGGAATTAGAATTTTTATCATATGCTACTTGTCTTACAAGTATTTTACAGTGCTATTTGAAAGTAGACTTAGATTAGTTATACATATCTATGGTAAACTTGAGGACAACCACTAAAACGAATTATAATTATATGTTAAGAATGGATAGAAACTAAAATCAAATAAAATGCTCAATTAACCCTACAAAGGAAAGAAAAAGTGTAAAGACAAAAATAAGAACAAAGGCAATAAACACAGAAAACAGTAACAAATACAGTAAATATTAATCAAACTATATCAATAGTTACTTTAAAAATCAGGAGTCTAAATACATCAATTAAAAGACTAAGATAGTAAAAGTGGATCAAAAATCAAGAACTAATATATGATGCCAATTCATTGTATATTCACAAATATAAAGATGCATAGCTATTTAATGTACATGGAAGGAGAAAAATATACCATGCTAACAATACTCAAAAGAAAGTGAGAATAGTTATATTAATTTTAGACAAAGCAGACGTTAGAGAAAGGAAAGGTATCAGGGATAAAGAGGGGCATTAAATAAGGATAAAAGGGAAAATACTGCAAGAAAACATAACAGTCCTTGGTGTGTATGTGCCTAGCAACAACGTGTCAAAACACGTGAAGAAAGTACAGATAAAACAGCAAGCAGAAATAGTTGAATACACTATTACAGTTGGAGATTTTAACACATATCTATTATAAATCTATCAATCGACAAACCAATTGAGCAGAAAATCAGTAAAGATATAGTTGAATTTAAGTAGCATCATTAATCAACTGGACATAAATAATATCTATAGACTATTTCATTGAACAACAGAGTACACATTGTTCTCAAGAATACATGAAACATTCACGAAGATAGACCACATTCTGAGCCATAAAACATATAATAACGAATTTTGAAGAACAGGAATGATGCAGTATCTGCTCTGATACCACAGTGCAATTAAACTAAAAATAGATTACAGAAATAAAGCTGGAAAATTCTAAAATATTTGGATATTAAATAAGTCATTTCTAAATAACAATTGCTTCCAAGAAAAAAAGTCACAAAATAAAGAATATTTAAAGTAAATTAAAATGAAAATACAACTCATTAGAATGTGTAGGATGTAACAAAAGCAGCATAGAGGAAAGTTTACAGCATAGAATGTGTATAACAGAAAAGAAGAAAGATTTAATATCATTTATTTAAGCTTCTATCTTAAAATATTAGGGAATAAAAGAGCAAATTAAATCCAAATAAGCAGGAGAAAGGAAATAAAAACCAGAGCAGTAATCAACAAATTGCAAACAAGAAACCGATAGAAGAAAATCAGTGACACCAAAAGCTGATTCTTTGATAAGATCAATAATATTGATAAACCTCTAGCCAGGTTACCTAAGAAAAAAAGAGAAAAGACACAAAACACTACTATCAGAAATAAAAGAGGAGACATCACCTTAGATACAATTGATACTAAAATGGTAATCAAGTCATATTATGGATAACTCTATGCCCACAGATTTGGTAACTAAATAAAATGAACAAATTCCTTAAAAGATATACCTGCCAAAGTCCACACAGTGGAAATTAAACAATATAAATTGTCTTACATCTATTAAAGAAGTAGAATCCGTAATTAGTATTCCTACAAAACAGAAAACACCAATCACAGTTGGTTTACGTTGAATTCTACCAAACATTTGGAAAAAAATTAAGCAAATTATCTACAATTTCTTCCAGAAGGTGTAAGCAAAGGGAATACTTACAAACTAATTCCATAAGGCCAGCATTGCCTGGATACCAAAAGCAGACGAAGACATTATGAATAAAGAAAACTTTAAATCAATATCACTCGTGAACATAGATGTAAAAATTCTCAAAATATATTAGCAAATCCAATGCAATATATTTAAGAAGAATTGCGCACCATGACCAATTGGGGCTTATCCAAGCATGCAAAGCTCATTCAACATTTGAAAGTCTGTTAATGCAATCAATTACAGCAACAAGTTAAAGAATAAAAATCACATGATCATATTCACAAATTCAAAAAAGTCATCTGACAAAATCCAACTTCTATTCACGATGAGAACTCTTGGGAAGCTAGGAATAGAGGGAACTTCCTCTCTTGATTGAAAAAGAAAAATAGAAAAATCTACAGCTAACATAGTACTTAATGGTGAGAAACTCAAGGCTTTCCCACTTAGATAAGGAACGAAACAAGATATTCTCTCTCACCACTGCTTTTCAACATTATACGGGAAGTCCTAATTACTGCAATAAGACAAGAAGAAAAGAAAGGAAAATAAAATGTATACAGATATAGAAAGAAAAAATAAAACTCTCTTAGTTTGCAAATTACATGATTATCTATGTAGAAAATTTTTAAAAATTGACAAAAAATCTCTTGGAACTAACAAACAATTTTACCAAGGGTGCACGATATAAGTTTAGTATGTAAAAGTCAATCATTTTCATATACCAGCAACTAAAAGTGAAATTTGTAATTAGAAACACATTACTATTTGGTTATCACTAAAAAATGAAATACCTAAGTATAAACCTAATAAAATACACACAAGATCTCTATGAAAAAAACTACAAAACTCTGATGAACAACACAAACAAAAATCTAAATAAAATTTAGAGAGACAGTCTATGTCCATGGACAGTAATACTCCATATAGTCACGACGTCAGTTCATCCCATCCTGAACTATAGATGCAATACAATCCCAATAAAATCCCATCAAGTTTTTTTTTTTTTTTATATTGACAAACTGTTCTTAAAGTTTATATAGAAAGGCAAAAGACCCAGAATAACCAACTCAGTATTGAAGGGGAAGAACAAAGTCAGAGAACGAACAGTCCAAAGACACAATGCTTGCTATTAAGCTACACTAATCAAGACAGTGTGGCATTGGTGAAAGAATATACAAATAGATCAATGTAACACAACAGAGCCCAGAAATAGAACCATATTAACATGGTCAACTAATATTTAACAGAGGATCAAAGGAAATGCAATTAGGCAAAGATAGTCATTTCAACAAATAAGGGTGGAACAACTAAACATGCACATGCAAAAAGAAAAAAAAAAATCTATATATAGATCTTAAATCCTGTGCAAAAATTAACTCAGAATGAATCATAGACCCAAATGTAAAATTCAAAGCTACAATACTAAAATTCAAAACTTCTACTCTGTGAAATCCAATGTGAAGAGAATAAGTCAAACTAAAGATTTGGAGAAAAATTTTTGCCAAAGACATATCTGATAAACATCTGTTATCCAAAATATACTAAGAACCCTTAAAACTCAACAATAAGAAAATAAACAACCTGAATAAAAATGGACAAAAGACTTGAACAGACTCTCACCAAAGAAGATATGCAGATGGCAAGTAACCACATGAAAAGGTGTTAGACATCATATTTCACTGGGAACTGCAAATTTAAACAATAATGAGTTACCACCATACACTTATTAGAATGACCAAAATTTTTTTTTTTTTAATTTATTTATTATTATTATACTTTAAGTTGTAGGGTACATGTGCACAACGTGCAGGTTTGTTACATATGTATACCTGTGCCATGTTGGTCTGCTGCACCCATCAACTCGTCATTTACATCAGGTATAACTCCCAATGCAATCCCTCCCCCCTCCCCCCTCCCCATGATAGGCCCCGGTGTGTGATGTTCCCCTTCCTGAGTCCAAGTGATCTCATTGTTCAGTTCCCACCTATGAGTGAGAACATGCGGTGTTTGGTTTTCTGTTCTTGTGATAGTTTGCTAAGAATGATGGTTTCCAGCTGCATCCATGTCCCTACAAAGGACGCAAACTCATCCTTTTTTATGGCTGCATAGTATTCCATGGTGTATATGTGCCACATTTTCTTAATCCAATCTGTCACTGATGGACATTTGGGTTGATTCCAAGTAGAATGACCAAAATTTAAAGCACTGACAATACCAAAGGTTAGTGAGGATATGGAGCAACAAAATTCTCATTTATTGCTGATGAGAATTCAAGGTAACTTTGAAAGACAGTTTGGCGGTTTCCTACAAAATCACACTCTTGCTGTACAATCCAGCAATGGTGCTCCTTGATATTTACCTAATGAATATAACTTTATTTTCACACAAAACCCTGCACATGCATGTTTTTTGCAGCTTTACTCATAATTGTCAAAACTTGGAAGCAACCAAGATGTCCTTTACTAGGTCAATGGATAAACTGTGGTAGATTCAGACAATGGAATATTACTCAGTGCTTAAAAAACTAAACTATCATGGCATGAAAAGACATAAGGAAACTTAAATACATATTACTAAGTGAAAGAAGCCAGTCTTAAAAGACTAACATACTATATAATTCAAACTACATGCCATTCTGGAAAAGGAAAAACTATGGAAACAGTAAACATATAAGCGGTTGCCAGGGTTTAGGGGAGAGATAGGGATAAACAGACGAAGCATGGAAGATTTTTAGAGCAGTGAAACTATTGTAGAGTACTACAATGGTAGATATATGTCCTTATATATTGTCAAAACTGTAGAATGTACAGCACCAAGAGTAAACCCTTACATGAACTATGAACTTTGAATGGTAATAATGTGTCAGTATAGGTTAGGTTCATTGATTATAACAAATGTACTGCTGTGGTGTGGGATGTTGATAGTGTGTGAAAACTCTTTGTACTTTCTTTTCAATTTTCATCTAACCTAGAACTTCTCTAAAACATAAAGTTTATTGATTGAAAAATTACATGCCATGGCTGAGTTTTCTTAATAATATTCTGATGAAAGAAAAAGGGTCAATAAAATAATTTAATTTTTCAGACTTTTAAAACATACATTGCCATAAAACATAAAACTTTATAGGTGCTGAAACATATAATTTATTTACATATGGATTTACAATTGAATTTCCAATTTATATAATAAAAACAATAGGAAATTGTCAGTTATTTAAAAAATGAAATTTCTACACCATTAACCAAGGTATTTCAGATCATATTAGCAATTGAGATCAAACTGAAACACATGACGAGGTTTGTAAATGTTGGTAACAAATTGAGCAGAGTTTAAAAGAGATTTAAGTTGCCATTTGAGATAAGGTTTGTGACTTATAGTTTAGGTTGGAAACGGTTGGTTATTTTTATTCTGTAGTTTGAACTCAGTGAAATGAAGCAGCATATGATGAATTTCTCTTAATGTAGTTTTAAAGTTTCTAGCTTTTCTAACCTGAGTAGCTATATATGAAACCAGAAGCCATTCTGAAAGCTATGAAGAAGTTTCTTCCATCCAAAGGAAAACGTTCTACACAGTAAACAATTATCAACAATTTCTACTGGGAGCTTTAAGCAATTTATTTTTCTTTACCTGCTTTCTCATTGTTTTCTTCCTCTACCATCATTCACATGATTCCAGATCTGTTATTTTCTTCTAGGATCGGGCTGGTTGACCAATGACATTAAAGTGCAAAGTACTGAGGTAATGGAATCAAAGCAGATGCCATCCTTAGCTATATGTGCTCTTACTGATAGGGCAATACACAAACCATTTTCTCTTCTTTCTTTACATTTCAGTCTGGAAGAATACAGAAAATGCTTAAGTTTGTTCATTTATCCATTCACTCAATGATTATTTATTGAGCACCTGTTACGTGCCTGATCCTCTTCTGGAATATAATATTAAGCAAAAGTGGAATCACTTTGCCCTTATGGAGGTTGTTATTGGTTGGAAGAGATGCACATTAATCAAATAATCACATACAACGATAAGGGCTAGGAAGAGACAGTGTGTACGTGTGCATAATAAGAATTTGGCTCAGGGAAGTCAAAGAAATACTGTCCCTAAGGAAGTGAAAGTTGAGCTGGAGTCAAAGATTAAGTAGAAGTTAACTGTTGGAAGAAGGAAGAAAAGAGGATTCCATGCAGAAAATACTGAATTAAGTACGTTGTCATATGTAGAGCTTAATATGATGAGTGTACTGCTGACATACAACAGTACATAATAGAATAATTACTTATACAAATGCTACAACATTGCATTAAAATGTATTTCGAACTCCAGATTTAAATTGGCTTTTTTTTTTTTTTTTTTTTTTTTTGAGCCAGTCTCGCTCTGTCGCCCAGGCTGCAGTGTAGTGGCCCGATCTCGGCTCACTGCAAGCTCCGCCTCCCGGGTTCGCCTCAGCCTCCTGAGTAGCTGGGACTACAGGCGCCCGCCACCACACCTGGCTAATTTTTTTGTTTTTTAGTAGAGATGGGGTTTCTCCGTGTTATCCAGGATGGTCTTGATCTCCTGACCTCGTGATCCACTGGCCTCAGCCTCCCAAAGTGCTGATATTACAGGCGTGAGCCACCGTGCCCGGCCTCTGTTTTTTTAAAATTTATTATTATTATTATTATTTTAGATGGAGTTTCATTGTGTTGCCCAGGCTGGAGAATGGAGGTGTGATCTCGGCTCACTGCAAACTCCGCCTCTGGGTTGAAGCCAATTCTCCTGCCTCAGCTTCCCGAGTAGCTGGCATTACAGGGACATGCCACCACTCCTGTCTGATTTTTGTATTTTTAGTAGATACAGGTTTTCACCATGTTGGCTAGGCTGGTCTCGAACTCCGAACCTCAGGTGAGCCACCACCTCAGGGATGGGCTCATAAGTGGGTCTTTATTCTTTTCCAGTTTTCTAGATATAGTTGAGATACTTTCATATAATAGAAATGCTTTACAGAAAAACAAAATAGCTGAATTACTTCTACTGTGTTTTACTAAATAGCTGTATGAAACAAGGATTTCATTATTCAAAATAAGTTTAGAATTCAACACCTTATTTTTAATCAATGTAAACTTGTTTTTCTCAAAAATATGATATTATTTTAAAAGTCCCATTTATAACGTACCATTCTTGGCACAGAGCACAGCCTTATAAGGGCAGGGGGTGCTCTAGCCTTGGAGGAACCTCTCAACCAGTCAGAATGCTCATTATCAGTCTAATTATCCCCTGATAATTGGCCTGCCTGTAAGAATAATAGTCTGGGATGACTTAACTCAGTGCTGACATATTCACAGCATCCTACACGCTGCATTCTAAACTTCTTAACTTTTCCTTAAATATGGGCAGAATCTGATTTTAGCTGTCAGCATACTTTATTTGCTCAACATTTAACTTCCTATGAACACTGAAGAACCACTCTGCTGAGACCAGAGTACTCCTTGTTTGTACTAAACTTTGTAGTGTCGACAATAAATCTTACATAACGTCCAGCTTTCTTATTTTGTCTGTATACAACATTGTCCAGAAAGACAAGCCTCCCTTCTTGGACTCTGTGAAATTTACTCGTAGGATAATGCCGTTAGAATGGAGTCACTTGGCTTGTTAATGCTTACCAGCATTTCAACACTTCTAGATGGCTGGCTGATGTCCAAATGAGACTAGGGAATGGCCAAGGAAAGAAATAGTGATGGAATGTTTCAGTGGATAGCGTATTTGCTTTTGTGTGTTTCTTGAAATAATTAGGTTGAATTAGATTAATGCTCATGGTATAGTGCTTTAAAGTTTCCAATTTGAGATGAAAATGTCCTCATTTTTATGTCTAGTGTTCCTGAAAACTTGTTAGCAGGATGAGGATGTTTGTATTCCTTAGGTCTCTCTTTTTTTTAGTTGCATAAATTCATCTGTTTAATAAATAGTTCACACACTGGCCAGAAACCAAGTGGACAAACTGTATTCACTAACCCTTTAATACTTGGCTCCTTTGTATAATGACCCAGCCCATTATTAGATAATGAAAGAGTGTATGAGAAAGTGGAAGATTATTTATGATGGAAACAAAATGAAACTAATGGGACAAGATTTGAAAGCTGTGATGCATGAAAGGTGCTATGCAGGCAGCTCTGGCACCATGACAAACACAGATAAAGGCTCAGTGGGAAGCAACAGTGTGAACATGACTATGAAGAAGAAAGAATGGATTTCCTGAATGAATCCTTGCCATCTGGTGTTTGTTTAATACACAATGAAGGTCAAATGGCTACTGATCCTTTTTTCTATAGTCCAGTGACTACAAGAATGAGAGGAATCAATGAGTTTATCGATATGTCTGGAAATGACTCACCATATGATCTGATTGGGTCAATAAAACTCAAGTAACTTGTCATTACTCTTTCAAATGTGGTTTGGATATAGGACTAAAATTCTGTATTTATTTTAAAAGCCAGTTTGCTGAATCAAATGTGACAGGTACTTTTTTTCTAGATTAATGTCATGAAGCGTTTGATTTTATATGTATGCATGCATCATAGGAAAGTCAGGAGGAACATTTCTCATAAAGCTAAATGTTTCTCTAATCTTCAAACAGATCTGTTCACCACTTTTTTCCGTCGAATGGTGGTGGATCAAATAAATCTTTTTTCCTCCACTGTGCCTTTTTCTCTATATGAGATTGATTACAAACCTATTTTATGTAATTATTCCTAGGGGACCTATTAACTTTTGGTGAAATATGTTTATTTAATCATTATATGTAAACAGCATAAGCTTTGGGTATGTCATATGTAAATGGAATGTATTATTTTATATTATGTTCCCTTTCCTACAGGTTGTTTCAATAATGTACCTCCACAGTGTGATCTTGGAACTCTTATCCTCTACTGCTGAAGTTGCAGGGTTTTCTGTTGAGTTCTTTTCTAAAGACTAAAATAAAAGATACATTTCTCACATTAATATTTCTCAGCTGCCATGAAAACAGGGATAGGAGAAGCCAAAAATAGAGGAGCCAGCTGTGGGAGGCTGCTTTTTTTTTTTTTTTTTTTTTTTTCAGGACAACTCAGAAAAGTCTTTCAAATTCATTTCATAAAGAGTGTGTTAATGCAAATACTGTTTTATGTGCCTGCATGCTATAGTTTAGCAGCCTATATATACTCAGCTGTATCACGGTAAATGTTATCTAATAGAATTATGAAGTTTTTCTCTGTGGTAGATCCATTTAGGATTCTTTACCTCTTCTCTTGAAAGTACTCTGTTTTCTGATGCTAGCTAATTAAAGTAGGAGAGGGGTGATTATGAAAAAAATCCTCTTCTTCCTCAAGTAGACCCAATGTGTTTTATTCTACGTGCCACAAATTTTATTGTTGTTGTGACTTTTTCCCCTGAATATCAAGTATTACATGATCTCCTGACTATGTAAGACAAAACAAAACAAAACAAAACAAAAACATCACTCGAGCCTGTAGAGGCACCATGTTTAATATATTGGCCTTCTTCATTTTTTATTCATTTTTTTTCTTTAGGTAACTTAGGTAATAATGTAAATACAATTTTATTACATACTATTTTTGCCTAACATTTTTTCCATAAAACATTATGTCCATGAAGCCTTTTCTGATCTATTCTTTTACCCAGGTAGAATGGCTATTCCTTCCTTTGTGCAACCACTGTACTGTGGAGCTATATGCTAACATTTAGAATAGTGTTTTTAACTCGATTAAAAACTCCAGAGATTTTTAACCTCTAGTACCTTCAGTAGAGTTTTTTTAATTTTTTATTCATCGAATTTAAATACTTAGAAAGTCTTATATGTGTTTAGCAACATAAAAAATAGGCATCTAAGTTTAAACATATAGACAAGAGTAGATATTCTTCTGACACTTAGAATTGCCCATCTACTGAAGATGTTAAGACAGTCGGTTAATAAGACAGAAATGTTGTAAAATTGTTTCCTATACCTGGTAGGAATTTAAATTATACAATGTAGAAGTGCCCTTAAAACTTCAAGATACTAATATTCTGTTGGGTTGACAGATTAACTGCTTAGTGGCTGGGCATGCCTAGCCTTGCCATATAATGTCAGTGAAGTTGTATGATTCATTACTGGATATGAAATGACATTAGCTTTTTTTGACATACTGGCCATTATTTAAAGGTCCATATACATTCACCTGGTCTCAGAAGTCTGTTAGTAGCAAGTGCCATTCATGTAGGTTGACAGGCCAGCAGGGCAGTGGATGCTCTGCTTACACTTCGAGGTAACTTACAAGATAACTGGATTTAGATGGGGCTTGAAAATTCTGAATAGAGAAATGACTTTCAGATTAATTGCCTTAGATTTTATCAAGGTGAAAGGTGCAATAGAAATGTCAAAATGTGATTACTGTTATTATATTTTCTGTTATCAACCAATAGCTTTACTTCTTATGACTCATTTATTCAAAAGTTGGCATAAAACTAAGAAGCAGCTCTATATTCAAACTTTGAATAAAGAAAATTTGGGATTTATTCAGCATAAATAGACTTTATCATATATAATTTTTGTCAGATCCACGAATTTTCACTCTATGGCTATTTTGTCTGCTGTTCTTTTTTGAAACAAAAAATATGTGGGTACATATAGTTTTAACAGATGAATGTTGGGATTATGAAAATAACTAGTAATTTTAACTTTAGGAAATCTATTATGTCTCTACTATACTTGCGGGTCATTTTTAAGGATATGATTCATTAAATTAAAATGTATTTCTTCATCCATTTTTCATGACTCTTTTCCTTTGGTTAGTAAAGGCTGACATTAACAAATATTACGCCTGAAAAAAATAACCTTATATCAAACTATCTTGGCAAAAACAATTGCCTGAATCATTGGATCCTGGCAATCCACTGTGACCAACAAAAGTCATAATCCCTTAGTCATATTTACTAAAGATATCCGCTTCTCAGAGTTAGCTTCCTATGTTCTTCCACCGCTTTTGATAACAAGTATAAACTAAGAAGAACATTTTCTAGTTTTAAGTACACTGAAGAGTTCATAGTTTTCCATAACAACCAATTATAAGAGAAAGATAGTTGATTTGTACTCATGGGATTAAATTGTATTAAATCTGAGAGACCTATTTCCTTAAGCACACCCTGAAGGCATTTATGTCTGGAGCTTACAGGTTTTTAGTATTTTGCATTGACAAGTCACAGAAGTTATAAATTCCATTTTAGAATACTATCGATTTGTGTTACCTGAACCCTATGCCTCCCTCCCTGTGGACATATTTTATTTAAGGTTGCATTTTCTCAAAAGGGTCCTATGCAAGATACATCAGAAACAGACTCTTTGTTATATCATTAGTGTTGTTATTATTATTATTTATTATTTTCCTCTGGGCTGGTCTTGAAAGCTTAAAATTCCATGGCTTTGCTTCCTTGAAAAATTATCTGTGCAATATCACTTTGTTTTTTTAGATGGAGTTTCACTCCTGGTGCCCAGGATGGAGTGCAACGGCGCAATCTCGGCTCACTGCAACCTCCGCCTCCAGGGCTCTAGTGATTCTCCTGCCTCAGCCTCACGGAGTAGCTGTGATTACAGGCATGTACCACCATGCTGGCTGATTTTGTTGTATTTTTAGTAGAAATGCAATTACAAGCATGTGCCACCATGCTGGCTAATTTTGTTGTATTTTTAGTAGAAATGGGGTTTCACCATGTTGGGCAGGCTAGTCTCGAACTCCTGACCTCAGGTGATCCGCCCGCCTCGGCCTCCCAAAGTACTGGGATTACAGGCATGCACCACCATGCCCAGCCGCAATATGACTTTTAAAGTGATTAATGATTAGAACAAGTGTGGTGAACACTAGACCTATATGTATGGATAAAGCTAAATATCAACTCTTTTGCATTGAGTAAATATATATTCTCTGCTTCACTTGGAAATTGTAAGGCTAACTTACTCTAGCAACCATAAAGTCTTAACCTGTTTCTTTTACATATCTTAGGTATCAAAAATGGGTAAGAAACGCAGTGGTGATAAGGAGTATTTGAACATGTTGGGCCTTTAAGAAAATCTAATTGAAATTGACACAAATAAGGCAAAATCAAATTTGTGTTATAAATGTATGCCTTTTAAAAAAATTTATAACATTTCATATATCTAAAATAACAATTAACTTTTAAATTTACGTAAAAACACCATTTCAAACTAAACTACACATAGCTTAAATGTTGTGTCTGTGTGTGCATGTATTATTGCATTTTATAATATTATCCTAGGTAGTAAATTGAGAACTTAGTGTGTAATATATCTCTCCTGAAAATCATTTGGTTCAGCTTTTGGACAGACTCTCTTGAGGGCTTTGTTAAAAGAGATGGTAAATCTTGTTTTAGATTGAGATTGAAACAAAGATTATGTTTTTTAAAAATAGACATACATACATAATATTTCATATTTTATACATATTTCATATCAGTAGCTAAAAGATTGTGTCCTTTGTTAGCCTGAGTTTGCCCAGCTAGGGTCCAACAAATGGGCAAGCAATGAAACAACTGGATGGAAATTCTAACAGCACAAAGGATTTGAGTAGGAAGATAACCAGAGAAGATCAGATAATTAACCCCAAGAAGTTGGGTTCAGTGCCTTTATTGGGGGATTACAGAAGTAAAAGAAGGTCATTTCTCTTGTATAGAGGAAGACAGAGGGGTCAAGAACTGAGAAACATGGACAGGGAAAAGAGGAAGAAAGGGCATGGTGTTACTCTTCATTTCCTGCTAGGTGACAAAGGTCAAAATGACGGCACTTTCTGAACTTTGAAGAGGTGATCTTCCTTTATTGAGATTAAGTTGCCAAAGTCGTATTCACTGAACTTCCTAAAAGTAGCAATGAACATTTCAGAATGAACTTCTAAAGCACAAGGATTCTCGACTCCATGCTGAAAATTTCCCAGCTAAACAAAGCACTGGAGAGATACTCCGATAATACATTCGTCCAAAGCTATATTAAGCAATTTGGCCTATTTACAGACAAATTGTGAGCCTTTACCTCTCAAAATGGATGTCAAAAGACAACCATTACACACAAAAATAACACTTGTATATTCTCAGACAAATATAACAATATCTATTCAAAAATATCTATAAACTTAAAGTTAGACAGTAAGATATGATTTTTTTCTATTTGCTGTAACTATTTTATGTACAGTGCCATAGGTGTTATTATTATTATTTTTGGTCACTGTTTTAGAGTCCAAGCACTTTCTTATAATAAATAACTTAGTTTCTCCAGAATCCCAAATAGGTATTGAATCCAAATCAAAATGGTGTATTAAGAAGAGTAGTTTACCTGACTTAAAGATCAACTTCTCATTTTATCCTGCCCATCGTTTCACTTTGTCTTTAAAGCCTTATTTGAGTCTTAATAAACTCTAGCCATGGAGAAACTTGCAAATTTTTTGAGCTCTCATCAGATATTTTGTGGTTTTATTGTTTAATTTTGCCTTACAGTTTCGTCTTTTAATTTTGCCTTAGAGTTAAGGAAATAGCTCTCTATTCTCTTTGTCTCTCTCTGTGTCTCTCTCTGTCTCCCTCTCTCTCTTTATATCATTTATCTATCTGCCCACTTACCTATCTACCTACCTATGTATCTAACTATATCTGTCTACAACATTTTCTACTTCATGATACTGACTGAGATTTGTAGTGACAAACGTTAAGTGCTTTTATGGCTTATTTGGACAGGTATAGCTTTTTATAAATACCAACACATTGTGATTGCTATATATTTTTTGGTTTTTGTTATATCACAGCATTATTTACTCAGATCCCAAGAATTAGCTAACCGTGCTTGTAAGAAAATTTTCAAAAATTTTGGAAATCCACATAATTGAAGAAAATACTTTCTCTCACCAAATTGGAATGGAAAACAAGCTTAGAAATTGTACACATCTTTGAATTCCAGTGACATCAACAGTTACAAATCAGGTTTCTTCCCTGCCTTGTTTGGGATGTATGCAAACTGAGTTAATATAGTTCATCATTTTTCACTCAGAGAAATTTTATGACTTCATTTTTAGAAATGAACTCAAATGCAATTCTCCCTTGATTGAGTGACTAAGGCAGTGACTTTACCATGGTATATTGTGGAGGAGAAAAAAATATCGATGAGTCACAGAAGGTTTTGATGAAAGCACAGATTTTATTCCACTTAGTGACTCATTTGTGACTTTTCTTTCTCTTTGCTTACTTTAAGTGTTTCAGTCCCCCTCACTCAAAGCAAGGAGAGCAGGGGCTGAAAGACTATAAATTTCTTCTTTCTCTACTGTAAAAAAGGCAAGGAGTTAAGGACCCCATGAGGGAAGTTGTTCTTAAGTGAAGGTTAGAGGTTGTTCTAGTTCTCCCTTCTTTACCTAATGAAGCTAAGGTAATTATTAAGTTTCAACTCTGACTTGTTTCCTAAGATGTATTGATTGTGGCAAAATCAGAGCACGAATTTTCTGCTTCTGCTAATATTCTTGAGATAATTACTGAGTTTGTTTCTGTGTACAGACCAACCTTCCTTTTCTTCTTCCAGGAATTCTGATAGTCTCTCTATCTCATTGGCAACTCACAGTGGCTGCCTGGTGTTTAGCCTAAGCACTAGTCTGGGTGAGAGCATGGTCATGGTGGAGAACAAGTTATAATAATCTTATTCAGATCAATTTATAATAATCTTATTCAGATCAATGAACAGTGTTCTGCTATTTTGACACTCTTGCCATATTTTGAAAAATGTATTGTCTATCCCAAAGTAAATGGTCTACTTCTTTTTCCAGTAAAATCTCACCTATTAACAAATGATATATAAAATGCGTTTTTATATTCTGAGAAAAAAGAGCTTAAGCAACTAGGGTAGACTTTTTTATTTTTTTGGTTTTATGTCACATGGCATGATATAAAATGAAAATATTGCATTTAAGAATGTCAGGGGGGAAATGTACTTGGCAAGCACTAAGATTCTTCTGAGGATTGTGAAGCTGTCTTTTGCATTACAGATAATATAAACAAGAAGAAGATAAAATTGCTCCTGCTTAGTTGTCAGATCATGCTAACAATTACAAAACATTCTAACCTGGCAAAGTCAAATATGTGCGTTTAAAACTCATAATTTCTTCATTCGATCGTGTAACAAATATACTGAATACCTTCTCTGTTTTATATAAATCAAATATGATTTGGGAATATATATTTAAAAGCAGATAGACAAAGTTAATGATATTCTTTGAGGTCAGATATGCTTTTAAGAAACAAGCAAAAATGTAATTTTAAAAAGTTTTATTTATATTTGCTGCATAATGGCGTTTCTTGGTTATAATCACTACTTATAGCTTATAAAGTCTCACCCAATTACAAAGTTTTGAGTGGCATAGAAAGTAGCTTCTAGTAATAGACACAGAAATATGCAAATTGACTAAGCCCAACTGTATGCTAATTGGCCAACACACCTCTCATTTAACCAACAGTGAGCTATTCCACAAGTATCTGGAAATCAAATGGGTGACTGTGTAGGTGTAAATGCGTCTCTAAATTAATTTTCCAATAATAGACAATCTCTAACAAACAGAAACTTGGAAAAATAAACAAGCATAAGGGCAGAAGGATATTTTGTGTGTGATTTTAATAAGTATAATGTTTTTTGTGTTTAGATGCTGTGGAATTTCATCAACCACACAAAACATAATAAAAGTAAACTTTGACTAAGGTTTTCTAGACACAACGAGCATTTGGTGTCACTACAAATAATTCATTCTCTTCTTAACTATTAACCACATTGTTAAATAAGGCCACAACATCTACTGTATGTTCTATTAAAAAGCAATTCTATTTTTTCCCAGAGTCACTTTCAATTACAAGAGTATATCATATATTTATTCACATATGTTTATTAGATTTGTGCCTATACATACAAATACATTTTTCTAAAGTTTTATTAGAATAACACACAATTTCCATCAATGAAGTATAAATAAATTATTGGAACACATTAAAATAAACAACAACCAGTGATTCTTGTTTATTTGCCCGTACTAATATTTGTACCATATTCATAGAATCACAGAGCTTGAAAGGATTCTTACAGGTGTTTTAATAAAATCTCTCTATATTATAGACAAGAAAATTGCAATTAAGCAACTTATCTGTTACATAATTAGATATATGCAAATTTTTAGAAAAATTGGTGGTTTTTAAAATCTTTCTATGGCATACAAAACATTCAAATGTCATTAGGATCAAATTTCTGATGCTAAAATCCGATGCTGTTTCCAATATTAGATGTTACTGAAACACTAGATACCATTGACAAAGCCACAGACTTCTCTCAGTTTTCTTCCAAATTTGTCCATCTTCAAGTTTCATCCTCAGAGTAGCATAGGTTTATAAGAATTCATAACTGAATAAATCATATGTCCTCATGGTTTATTTGTTATATGAAATAATAAAATTTTACTTCAAAATACGTAATGTTTTAATATGTAAAGAAAACAGCAATCACAAATTATAGATATGAAAACGTAAATTTTCTCTTTGTATTGAACTCCATGTAAAGCTCTTACACTTTCATGTTTTAATCCACAGAGCAGAATCCAAGGAGAGCATCAAAATAGCATTGTAAATGTAAATTGTTGAAACTGAGTTAGTAGCAAAAAAAAATCCATTTTACTGGAGTTAACATTAAGAATTTCATCTCTTTTCCCTTATTTATAATTTTGACCACGTCGTTATAAGTTTTTGTGCTGATTAATTTAGCAAGTCAAACTTCTTACACAGACTGCTTTAGAAATTACAACCATGCCGTTGCATACATTAAAGTTACTGATACTCATTTCATTAATATATATTCAGTCACATATAAGCTCATGGAGATACCAATATTAAGAATAAGCACGGTAAGAAATGTGGGCCTTTGTTAAATATCATGGTAAAATTCTCTTCCTTTAGGTCCATTACAAACATATACCTGGTACATCAAAAATACTTGCAACAATAATTAACACCTATTGGTGCCTGTATCATACAACAACTTGAAAGTATCAAGTGATTTTTAAATGACACTTGCATTGTGACAAGTGGACTGAAGAACGTATTTACTGAAATTGCTTAAATATCAAGGGCAAACTGGTTGGCAGATGATACAACAGATGTTAATTCCAGTCCTCTCTTCTCCTTTCCAACCCAGAATTTTCACAGCAATTGGAGGACTGAGGGTGCTGTAGTTCAATCAGTAGTTATACCCTGTCTCTAGCGTTAAGCATGAATTATTTCTTATAATAGAAGTAGCTCTTTTAGTAAGAATTTTAAGAGAATGAATATTTATTCAAATATATATTGGAAATAATTTTTCTTTGGGGGGTTTGTGAGGATCCCACATATTTTGACACTGCTCAATATATTGGCTTAAGTATAAAATATTGGCACTTTAAATGGCATTCTCAGGTTAAGTCTAAAAACACAGTCTCTTTGCTTATACAAACATCTTTAAAAGAGGGTAATTAGTGACCAGTGGCTAAGAAGACCTCTGTCTTGAGAGGTTATGCCTAAGCCTCTTGAAGATTCTCCATGTAAACAAGTCGGATGGCATCACTCATTATCCCTTCTTTGTTTACTTGGAAAAAGGTTCAAACTATTTAATGAGAGGATTACACCTACTTCGACTCTATTGAAAAAGATTAATTGATATTTTCCTGTTGGAGGTTTCACCACTTGCCTTTGGCTTCCATTCGCCTATTGTTATTGATGCTGTGATCAACAGAGCAAAGTTCTTAAAGGTTATCCAAATTTCACAGCTCAGCATTATTCAAACTAATTATGTTTTTTCCTTGACTCATAGATGTCGACTTCCAAGGACTGTTAACTTGTTGTTCAAAGAGACTATGTTTTAAACTTTACTTGTCTGAACAGAAAATTTTGTGACTAGAATCTGGATATTTTGGAAAATTTTGCTAGCTATATTATAGATAAAGTAGAGCACCTACTCAAAATGGAATGTTAAAACATAGAGCCGAATTCCCATGAAAACCTAAAAATAATCTCTTTTTCCATCCTAATATATTTAAAAGATTTTGAAACATAATTTCATGTCTTACCATCTTCATGGGAACACAATATAAAAAACAAGACCCCCACCATTTTGAGATACAATTCTGTGATAGAAATCTTTACAAATTTTTCCCCCAAAAATGTGTGTATTATGGACATATGGCTGCATATTTGGATAACACCATTTGCATTTTTCAAACTTGCATTTTTTTAAGCACTAGCTTGGCTTTTGCTGTCAGAATGGCAAACTGCTAGTGTATTCATCTAAAATTCCTAGTTTAACTCTTTGTCACTTTAACATTTTATGTAATGCTAATATGTTCACCTTTTCTTAAAAAAGTAACCTAATATGTTGGAGGCAGTAAAATAAGAAAGACTTTTCAAACCATAAAGTTTAATAATAGGAGGAGTCACATCATAGTGTGAAAAAAAAAAAGGATAGTGTCAAAATCTGATCTTAGAAAAAAATGCTTTTGAAAATTACTGAGAGAAAAAATAGCGTGTTAAAATGATTTTACTTCAGATTAATTCCCTGGAAGGATTTGTGATTTTTATAGTTTTCTAGGGTTATTTTGTAAAAGCAGTTTTAGTTCCTGAACATTTAAACATAACAAACTGGAATATAGAACACTAAAAAAAAAAATGATGATGTGAAAATAAAGATAACAACAACCCTGACATTAGTAACTTATGGAGATTCTACTTTCAAGGGAAACGAAACTTCATTTGCTGCATGCTTTCTAACACACAGCCTTACATTGCTTTATGATACATTTTCTCTGTTCAAAATGAGGCATATGAACACATGGCCTTGCTACAGCATTTTAAGACATGCTTATTCCAATACCCTTCACTCCCCAAACAAGCAATCTTATTTAAGGGAATCAAGTACCCGCTTATGGTTGAATAATTTTCCCGTCTTACATAATTTATATATATCAAAATGTATGTTATATAAAGAACATATTTTGACTTATAAATTAAATTTCAAGTAAATTATACCTTTGAATTGACATTACCAATATATATATTTTTTATTTTTCAGATAACCACCCTGAAGGTCCATGCTCCTTTTTCTATATATGTTAAAATATGCACTATTTTAAATTTTGCAATATTGTGCATATATTTGGACATATTGCAGACATATTTGGACATATTGTGGACATATTTGGAATATTTCAGTTTTTCTCTTAATTGACATACTATATGGCTACTTATATTCCCAAGCCACTTCAATCTGCTTCTTTCAAATTATGTTTTTGCAATGTGTTTAACTAATTATTACTTATTTATTAGTTTCAGCAGAAGTATTTAATTAATTAGCATCTGATGCAAAGACAAAAGTAAATACGAACACATAAATTATGCTATTGAATAGATACAAATTTTATTGGTCCTAATCCTGGCAAATGCAGTTAACCTTATTGATTTAGTTGAGTACATTAAAATAACATAATAAAAAATATTTTACCTCAAGGCAATATAATATGACCACGGTGTCAGCTATTTTAGCCTTCAAAATTTAAATACATAGTTTAACATCGAATATATTGATCCTTTAAATAGTCATTCTATAATAAATATGACATTATCACTTCAAGTCTGGGCAGTTGTGTTAGGTGATTAGAGAGTAGGGATGTAATCAGAGGAAGTACTTTGAAAGATAATCTTTCTTTATTCCTTTCCTTTGAAACACACAGAGGGAGGAACTATGGAATAGCAATAATTGCTGAACTGGCTGTTACATTATCTGTGCTAAATGATGAAGTACTGATACTTAACAAGTGATCATCTATCCCTTTAAATATAGAGGATGTCATATACATTCAATTGCCATGGCTGAGATTGTTCTTAGAGTTAATTTAAGAATTTTTAAGTATCTAAGAAAATATTTTTAAGAATTCTTTAGGAAATCGTTCGACACATATGTTTTTATTATTCAATATATGGCATACAAAATTCTAGGCATAAGTTAAAGAAAGCTGAGTTAGAGAAGATTCTAGCTCGCGGTCTAAAACTAAAGTACTTATTTTAAGGTCATTAACACAAATTGTTATCTATTCACATTTAATTTGAAAAAATATATTAAGGTCAAAACATGATTGTATAATTTACATAAGTTTCTAGTAGTTTAACCACTCATGAGGTTTTCACCCCAGTTTTAACACTGTTGTAAAGGAATATAAAACTATAAGCCATTATTGGAAGATGATAAAATATGATCATATTTTAATAATTGATTTTAAAACCAAACATACTTAATTCAGTTATTAAAAGGCATAACTTAAACACAAGGAACACAAGACTTAAACAAAACAGAAGACAGCTGTCCAGAAATTATCAATTACTAAAGCACACAGATTGTGATTAAATTTTAATGTGGCTTTTAAGTGACGATTTTGCTTATCAGAGAGAAAGAATCACAGAGAAAATATTGTTATTGATTTCATCATTTTAGATGTAACTGATCCTTTAAGTAATTTTTCTTGCTTTCAGGACTACTTTTCAAAGTGACCACTTACATTGGGCAAATCATTAGAGGGTATATTCATTTAAAATTCTAAGCCAAATGCATAAATTGCTCTCCAGTGCACTGAAAGTCACGTCTGTTGAAAATAAAACACAACATTCAATCTATTGAATACAAACAAAACACAACTGTAGAATAGCTGGGCAGTCAAATCTCATAAATTAAATGGCATTGAAAATGATGTTTTAATTTTTTTCAGGGAACCCAGTCTTTGAAATTAAAATATGTTGATTACCTTTTATGTAACCAAAGTAACAGTAAGATGAATGGATCCACTAGGTTAAGGACTAGGAGTAGGAATAGGTTACAACTTTTTTCTTTCTTTCTTTTTTTTTTTTTTTTTTTTTTTTTTTTACAAATAGAATGCTACCTATGTTGGCTCTCTGGACAAAGATCCATATAGTATCATTTTGTCAATCCAATTAATTATTTAAAATGAGAAATAATTATGCTTATTCTTTATTTTCCAGCAGACCATAATTATTTAACAATGTATGAGATTGTTAATGTCAAAAACTTTAGTTTGGCTCCCTGGATATGTGTCCATGATGAGTATCTAAACATTAATTATAAATTTAAGAAATGTGTGTACATGTAGTTATATAATTATATGTATTTACTCATTAATTCAGCAAATTTATATTGAGTCTCAGCTAAATGGCAGACTTTAAGCCAGGTACCAGTGTATACATACATATTGGTTAGTTCTCATAATAAATAAGCTTATATGGACTTGCATGGAAGACATAATATTGACTTAACTTTTTCTTTAAAGTATATTGACAATAAGTTTATTTGTCAATGTAAAGTTAACTAAAAGCCTTATGTAATGCATTGTCTCCTTAAAAGATTGTAAGTTTTTCTATTTTTAGAAATGTAGGACATAGTTTTAAACCAAATGAGTTTTAGTATGGCAAAAATATATGGTCTAAATTTTCATGACTACCCAGCTCCTGTATTTTAAAAACTTATTCACAATTTATTACTCTACTTACCCTGTAGCTCTGCAAAATATTCTGAATTGATTAAATTAGCATTGGCCTAATTGGCCACTGGCAACACAGAAGAAAAAAGTAGCTAAAATCGTTTCTATGTGTCCCAAACATCAGGTCTAGAGAGATATAGATACAGATATAGAGATGAGATAATTGTTTGAATTTTTCACTTTTCAACCGACTTTTCAACAGCTAGGCCAACTATTAGTTGCATATTCTTATTTGTGCACTCAATTAATAGAGGTCTAAGAAATCATACAATCTTGATGGGCACACACAGAGTTAAAAGAATCAATCTCCTAAGAAGCAGTATATGTATCAATTTATCACTGTATTTAGCATTTTCTTAGTATTTTGCAATCATTAAGTTTAAAAATTTACTGACAATTAAGCGAATTCTTAATTCCAAACAAATCATTTTAGTTATTGATAACTTATACAGATCAAGTCACAGAAAACATTGGGATAGTCCAACACAGATCATGATCCAAGTGTGATTTCTTGGTTATATTGTTTGTAACTTTTTGGTTAAGAGGGGGAGGGAAATTGATGTGAAAAATCATTTTAATAATATCTTCAATTTTGAAAAAATGGCAATCTGGTATAAATTTTATCAGAACAAAATTCTTGGTTAATGTTCTGTCACTGACCTAAATAATTGCTCTCAGAAATATTAGGTAATTTGAATTTTTAGTACATACAGTAATGAAGCATGTGCCTTCATTTGGTCTTGCACGGAAACAAATTGTTCATCTGAACTTTGTAACTTCTAATCTTAAATTTTTTTATGCCACAAATGTTTAATTTGTTCAGTTAGGGATGACATTTATCACTTAGACTAAGATTCTTCTAAACATTTTAAACTTCAAAAATATCATTACACATATTTTGAAAATCTAAATGCTATTTGCTAAAATCCTTGTATTAATTCAATCATCTTTAAAAATATCTGTGTATTGAAATTATAGAAAACTGTTAATCACGTACAGAACCAATTTCTGTTACTGAGAAAGGTCTGCAATGACCTCACATATGACAGTGTCTTCCTTCAGTGAATCAGTGTACTCTGTGATCACTGAACACACAACCTATCATTCCTAGGGGGTGGCACTCATGAATCAATTCATTCTTTACAGCCTAGAAATACTCTACTACTACAGTTAATTTTTTCATAACTGCTTACCTAATCAACTTTTGAAATAAGAACAACAAATTTCCTTTTCTACAACTTTTCTATCATTCATCTCATCTCCTTAACTTACCAAATCACTACAGTACATGATTTATAATAAAAGTTTATGTTTCTGTATCACTTGTTACATTCAGGATCGAAATTTCCCTTTTACCAAAATGTAGAAATATCTCATTCTCTTCTGCTTTACCCATGTTAGGCAGTCATTTCTACCATTATTTTAATAAAATGTTAGTCATTTTATCATAGATGTACTTTTTTTAAAAAATCACATACACACATTCTTTGTAGTAGTGATGAGACACACACAGAGAGAAATAGAAACAGAGAATTTTTTGATGGTTAATTTAAATAAAGCACAAACACTGAGACAAACTATAATCTGTTAAAGAAAACCTTAGTGGATTATAAGTCCTTGTCATCCTTGAATTTAATGTTTCATTTAAAAGATGACGCTTCAAATTTCATCTCTTTGAGTGTACTATTGGTAGAAGCAAAAAGGAAGTATTGCTCTCTGTTCTCCCAACTACACAATCAGTTCAACCATGATGAGTCACATCACATGGTCCTCTTGAGCTCGAAGATGAAACTATGGAAGTCAAAATGAAAGGAACTGCTTGGGGTAACATTAAACTTTTTTTTCCCTCTCCTGGTATGTTTCCCTTGAGCTGGTTTCATTATATGTACTATAAAATTGAAGCCCATGTCATTTTGTGAGGCTTCGTTACTAACAATGATAATTATAATAATGTGCAACACATTTGAACCCCTTCTATATGTTACATGCTATACTGACACTAGTTCATTTTATCCTCAAAACTTAAAAGTTGTCCTATTGTGACTTCATTCCCGTTGATGGGAAGTAAATCATGTGCCTGCATCATTATGTGGCATTTCCAATTTCAACGCTAAATGGCTAATTCCTGAGGACTGAAATTTAGAGAAGGAACAGAGCAGAGATTTTAGTATGAACCTGGGAGTTAGGCATATTTATGCAGGAATCTCTAAGCCACTACTAGTTCTATGACCTATAGCAACTCACTGAGTCTTCCTATGACTCAACTACCTCATTTGAGAAACAGACAAAAATATCTTGCAGGGGCCGGGCGTGGTGGCTGATGCCTGTAATCCCAGGACTTTGGGAGGCGGGTGGATAAGGAGGTCAAGAGATCGAGACCATCCTGGCCAACATGGTGAAACCCTGTCTCTACTAAAAATACAAAAATTAGCTGGGCATGGTGGCGCATGCTTGTAGTGTCAGCTACTTGGGAGGGTGAGGCAGGAGAATCACTTGAACTTGGATGGAGGAGGTTGCAGTGAACCAAAATCATACCACTGCACTTCAGCCTGGTGACAAAGCGAGACTCCATCTAAAAAGAAAACAAACAAGCTATATATATACTTGAAGGTTTCTGAGAGAATACAATGAGATAATGTCCTAAAAGCATTTAGCATTGTGTCTGTCATGGGTTAAGTATTGAACATACAAAACCTACTGTTAACATTAACAAAATATAATGGCACAAAATGGCGGAATTCAATGAAATTCTATTATGTTTTATCCCAATCCTTTTTATACTTATTAATCTTTTTGTTCATGGGGATTACCTGCTAGGAGGAATGAAACTGATAGCTTGAAAGGAAGTCAGATCCTTCAGGGTGGCCCAGATCAAAACTGGAATACAATCAGATGCTAGGAAATTAGCATATAGATATGTTGGAGTTTCCAAGTTGCCACTTTAGATTGTAACACTTCCCCAGTGAGAGTAGTGTAATTGTTCAGACAAGAGTTTTATTACATTTCCTTTTGTTTTTCTTCTGTTATTTTTGGTTTTTTCTTATTTGTACGTGGCACTATCCTCACTCTCAATGTGAAGACCTCCATTTGGAAAGTGGCTGGAGTTCGTTTCTACAGATCCTATTACGCATTTTAGGTTTACATAAGTTTTCTTCTTTCTCTCTCCCAAGATCTATGTTTGCAGATTATCTACAAATTATTTTAAGAGTTAATAATATAATTTTGTATGTCTTTCAGGAAGGATTGGAGTAGGCATAAGTGTATTTATTTTTACTAGGACCTTAATCTTTTTCTCTTTTCCTTATTATAAAGATTATTGAAAAACAGCAGATCTAAGCTTTAAATAGGATTTGAATACATCTTTGAAAGCTAATACTTTATATTGTGCTAAATGATAGTGCTCTTTAAAATTGACTGTGTTGCATTGTAAATAAGGCTAAAATGACAAAGAATCAAGAGTCTTAGGAATTGCAGAGTCTTGTTACATTAATCTCAGGTCAGATACGATTTTATGAGACAGCATAATAGTTTAATGGGCATTTGTCCATTTAAATTAAATTATAACTTTCGAGACAGTAACTTGCAAACTTAAAACAGTCATATGATATTATGAATTACATCTTATGCACATTAAGAGATCTTAAAGCAAGGAAACCAAAGATAGAAAATATTGGTTCACATTTCAAACCACAATAAGTGTGAATACAGTCTCAATTTAATAAAAATGTATAATGCAACTTTCCTTGGGTTAAATGTCTTACAATTGCTCTTGGAATGGGCACTTGTTTTCCCATTATTGGCCATTTTAATTGACTTACACACTAGTTTTCTCATTTAAGATCACTTTATAGTATTGGGTGCTCTTCATCTGAGGGATATGTTCTACTCCTGCCTGGTCCAACAACACAACAATTTACATATTTCTGAACTTGATCTGAAAACCGATTTAAAAATCTATATGGAAAATCCAATTTTCCTGAAAATATATACACACAAGTATGCTCAGAGGTGGCTAAAATAAAATAAATTTCATTTTAGGAGACAGGAAGGAAGCCGAGACAAGAAAGTGAGGATTCTGAAATAAATGGGTACTTGCCCTGACCAGGATCGAAACCCACCTCTCCCAAGAGAATATTAGAAGAGGGCATGGAAGACAAGCATTGGAAAAGTAGAATGTTTGTGCTTTTCTTTCTAGTGGACTGCATTAAATATTCAACAATGGGGGGATCAGTTTACATTACTCTTCTTGTTTCTCATGTATCGACTGACAGGTGCTGTAAACATACATAGACAAACACGGTCCTGTGCTTGCCGTGCTCCCCTGACCAAGGGAAGACAGCCTTTAATCTCCTAAACTGATCATCCCGAGGCCTCAGCAGACACACTATGATCGGAATGGAGAGAAAGCTTGCCTTTCAACTTTGATTCTCAAGAAAATCCATTCAAAGAGGTGGTTTCATTCCAGCAACATGTTACTAAGGTAGAACAATCTTGTTTTGATTCTGGAGACTTGACTGAACGCCTCACTCGTGCTTTTGAAATAATAGTAGCAGAACAAACCTCGTTTTCTGAGCACCTCACTTTACTCGTGGCAAACCACCAATCCACATCTCTTATTTCGCTGAGGGTAGATTCACAGCGATCAGGGAGAAAGAACTGGCCTTGGCTTTGAGACCAGAACCAGTATTTAAAACATTTATTCATTCGTGTTTTAGAGATGTCATGGTAAATAAATTATGACTGCTTACACTGAAGACTAAGAGTCTCCTTTTTCTACACTATAGGCAGCGATTTGGCTGAGATTGTATCATTCTGTGATACTATCACACACTACCTTTTTTCTCACTTGAATTGTACTTTTGGCTGTCATTTGCGCTTTTGAATAAAGGTTTACATTAGTGGAAGATATCATAATAGCATATCTCCTTTTCCTGAGTTGATATACAAATCAAAAAGAAAGGATAAGGCCAAGACTCCCTTTGTCCTTGGAAAAGTATGCCATCTGCATTGAGCTTATCATATTCAGCTGGGAACAAAATTCTAGCATAAGGATGTCGTTAATACAACCCTCAAGTTAAACTGTAAATTCAAAGTACTTTAAACGCTTTATAATAGTCAAAGCCAGTAAAATCGACCCTGTATATTTTTATTTCATCTCTGTTGGATCATATGATATTTAATAATTGGTTCTGGCACCTCGTTGCAAATTATTATAACTTTGAGATTCAACAGTCCTATTGAACATATGGGCAGCACAGGCTTAGAACATATATATGATACAGCCTCTCGAGAGGACCTTCTGTCTTGTTTTCCTTAGCTTGGAAGGGTCAGGTAAATTTTGTTGTGTCGTCATGTGCTAAGATTCCTCAATCTCTGTTTTGCAGGGTAAATGCTTAATGGAACTGATTTATACCCCCTAACTGTGAACACTTCCTTTGCAAAGCCAAAAGAGAAATTCATGCATCTGGGATGCAGTTTTACTGGGCTCTTACTAAAGCAGTTATAAAGCTATTCCAGCATCAGTGCACAAGCATTCATCAACCCAGAATAGGTTCTATTACTTAGTGCCATATTGTATCCTGGTTTAGCTGCAAACTACAAGAGTTTCTGGAGTCAGGAGACCTTCCCATGCTATTGAAAGTGTATGATTATTCTTCACTAATCCTGGAGAAGCAGGAAAGTTGGAGATAAAATACAGTTGACCCCAAGGAACCTTTTATATAGTTAGACAGTTTCCCATCAACATTTTTTTTTCAGTTCTATTCACAATAACACCCTGAGACAATATTAGGAAACGCATTTCCATACCACAGCCCATTAAGCTTTTATTTTCAATGTCCCTGCTGCTTTGCCTCAATATCTAGACAGTGTGCCTTGATTTGCTCTTGTATTATTTCACATTAATTGCTATATTGTTTATTGCCACATTCAAACATACCATAATATAGGCACCGTGGCAATAATTACATAGTAAGCTGTCCTTAAAGAGAGATGTCAAGATGGATAGTGGTGGGTGGGGTAGGCAGAAGGTTATGATTTATACATTATATTGACATTGTGGAATAGAGCTGGTTCAATTTCTTTTGATTTCACTATAATGCCTAATACTAATCTCTCTTTGTCTGTCATATAATTAGTCATTACTAAGACCACTACGCTAAAGAGTTCACAGGGTAGGAAGCAATGGTCAAAGAAATTTTTCGAGCACGTATTTTTCTGCTGCTACTGCAATATTACAGTTTTTAAAATGGCATATTGGTGGACAAGAAATAACCATATGCAACGTCTATAATTCTAACTCATTATAAAAATAAATATCCTATTTTATTTAAGAACTCTTTTGGACCAAAGTACTTTTTATACTTACGCTTGTACTGATTTTTATTTGTTCTAAAAATGCATGAAAGGTATTTTGATGCTCTGGAATGTGATTTTCCCCCTTCTTTGTTGTGGTTGCAAAAATCTACCTCTCAGTGAACCATCCTACCCTCATACGACAAACTGATGTTGGAAATCTTCTTCACAATTAGGTTGTCACTTAACCAACACAAATACCAAGAATCATCCTAATCTTGGTGAACAGCAATTCAGTCACACTTGACCCTGACTGATGATCGTAAAGCTGGGGTCCCGTTCATATCGCAGACTTGGAAATATCTTTTACTACTGCCGATTTGCTTCGTATCACGGACTGCTTGCTTGGCATCACGTAAGCCAGTAGGTGGAGTGCTTGTTAACAGTAATTGAATATACAGAACTTGAACTTAAAATAAGTGAAAGCCACTTTTCTTGTTATAAACTGCTAAAACCATATTTACACAAAACTCTTTCTATGGATATAATTAGTTGAAAAAAAATGTTACAAGGGCAGGGTTGAGATGAATGCAGGCCTATAGTTACATGGGAGAACACAGAGGCAAATTGTGCTCCAGAAGATCAACACATCATATGGTATAAACCTTATGTAAAAGGACACTTTCTCAAACATTCAACTGAATTTGATTTGGTAAATAGACCTTAGTCCCTCTTTTTTAAAATTTAGGATTTAAGCTGTTCAAAGGATAAACTAGCTTTGATGAGCTGCACATGAAAAAGGTTGTGTGATGGAAGATTAATTACCTACGTGTTGATAGTAATAGTAAATTCAGCACCTTTGGAATGAAAAGTTGCAAGAGGTACCTCCAAAATAAAGTGTAACTTTCCCATAAGAGTGCCTTGTTTTCCTCCAAAAGAAGATTTTCAAATGTATTTAAAAGCTGCAGCTTGAGGCTTGCTAACTACATCACTCTAAATCTATCTATATCACACCTAAAGATGTTAAAGCAACATTTAGAACTCCAAGGAGAAAACAAGCAACAGAATTTAGAAAGCAGGAACCACATGGAAATAAGAAAATCTTCAGTCGTTTTTTAAGAATGTGAGTTATATGATGTGAAGTGGATGAAAATGCAAGAGTTTAAAAAAGAATCTCTTGTTCCATATCAGGATACTTACAGATCTGATTCCATGGCATGCAAGTACTGAAGATATGTGTGGTCTAGAAATACCATTTCATCTATAAGGTCTTCGGAGCAAATAATTGCACAGTATACAATGACAAACACTACTAAAATAGTGACAATTTCCCCTTTAACTTTTTAATTACAAAAAAATGGTGAACTCTTTTTAAAATAATTTTTGTCAAGACAGTGTTGATATTTTTTTCTAATTGTGCCATCATATTCTCAGTTCTTTCTAAATTTTGGGTGGATTTGTGTTTCAGATATGTGACTTTTTTCACTTTGGGTTGGAAGTGTAGGAATAGAGAAGAGTGGGCACAGTTGAACTGAATTAATCAGCCAAATCTTTATATGATAAATAACTCCTTTAAGCACTCGATAGCTTTACTCAAACCATCTCTGCCTTTTCAAGCAACATCAGTAACAAATCTGATCCTCTCTCAGGCCACAAAAAGGATGAAAGAATAGTTATTGCTAATTTAAAATAATAAAATGTTTTATTTTCTATTTCTTATCTGAAGAAAAAATACTTTCATTCCCATGAAGGACCTTACCAGTAGATAAAAGTGGTAAACTGTGCCCAAAACAGAATTTAGCTTCTTTAGCCAAGAAAGAAGATTTTGGGAAATTTATTTATTGTTAATGTTTTGAATTGGAGAAATAGTATAAATATTGGCATATTCTCATTCACAGGGCTAGCCTATGAAAGAATTGCAAATGAGTTCTATTAAGGAAAGTTTGCCTTTGTTCATATATTTCTCTGTGCTCATGTATTTCTTCGGGTTCTGCAGGTATCGTTATTTATGTGCACACTTAGTATAATTTTGTTCGTCTCATTTGAAAAAAAGTTCACTTTTTTTTGCTAGTTGTCATTCATTTTACCTTGTCATGCTTGCTATAGTATGTTACTTTCCCATAGATATTGAGCAATGTCATTTTCAGCCAATGTTCATCCCTTGATAGTGAGTAGGCAGTAGACTTTACTGAGAAATAGAAAAATGTTAGCCACTGATCTCACCAAGGTTATATTCTCTCTTAATAGAAGCTGTTGATAGATCCTGAGCAGCTCTACACTTACAGTGTTGACTTATAGAATGAAATTCTCTGCACACAAGCACAGCAAAATATTTTGGTGAAAAGTAATTATCAGAAACAGTGACACTAGTAAATTAGTTAAGTACATTTCAGCATGAAGCTTGAGTTACCCCTGCCCATTCTTGTTCCAGACTCATCTGAAATCAGCGGTTCAGCTTAATGATGTCACAACATTTGCCAGGCTATGGGCACTGAAGGGAAGACACGGGACTGCTCCCATTGCATGAGATTCCCCTCCTCTGTATGCACAGACAGCCCATCTGTCTCACTCACACACGGAAACTGTTATCTTTGCAACATCATTCTATTATTATCATGGCTATTCTTTTAAATTGGTTCTTAACTTGAGATTGTGTTTTGGAAATCAGGTTTTCAAATTCTCCCAGATCTTGTTGGCCAATTTAAAATGTTGATAGTAAGATGCCCTGGAAGCAGCTCATCTCACTAAAAAGCTCAAATGCTATACATTTCCATTCACTCACTAGAGGGTAACCTTTTGTGAAATACAGATAGCCTACTTTTCTAAAAAATCCTAACAAAGAATTCAACCCCTCCCAACCTCTAATATTTTTCAAAGTGTGAATTGAAGAGGACTTAGAGACAGATGGGTCTGGATGATCAAGTTACCTGTTATAGCAGCACATCTGCCGGGGCAGTCAATCACTGTGATGGCTCTGACAGGTCGATGGAGCCTGAGCAAGAACAGCTAATGCAGACAGAAGAACGGCTGAGGAAGGGCAGACCTCCTGCCTGTCTCCTGGGTTTGACTGGTCTGAAAGCTGTACTTGAATTTGCTCTGGTTAAAAATCTGTCTGTCTATTGAGCAATGATCTTAGATGAAAGATTTGGGTTCCCAATTTTTTTAAAGCCAACATATTGAATACATACCATTGGGAATGATTCGATTAGCACTTTCAAGCTGTCAGTCAATATTTGGTCGTATTTGGGGGACGTGGTACAGAGTGTGGGGTGAATAAGATTAGAAAAAGAAGAGGTGAGAAATAGTTTCAAAACTACGTTTTTCCCAAAAGTGTCAAAATGGAGAAATGCATAAAGCACTGGTTCTGAGATACTTACTATCTGGAAGCTCAGTACAATACAAATTAGCATTGACTAGGACAAAGGCAATCTAAGAATGTCATGAAGCAACACTAATTAAATTTATGGAAGCATGATACTTTGTTTTCTCTATAGGTTTAATCCTTGTCTTCTACCTTCAATCACAAAGTCAATCATATTTAGCAATACTAACAGATTCAAATATTTGGCAATAGTATGCACTAGAAAACATGAAATATGTTACTTCAAGATTTCACAAACAAAAAGATGTTTCAATTAAGCGCAGCATTAGTTGCACCACTTACATAACACATTTGTAAAAATGCAGATGTTAGAAGCAAATAAAACCAAAAAATATCTGACTGTAAAGCAGTATAAAAGAAAGATTTAAATCTCAAAGAAATACCTAAATGGTAGGTAATGGCAAGAACTGTTAGCAAGTTAAATTTATGTGTTTATGTATGTAAGTATCTATATTTATTTTTGTATATATGGGTATATATTTTGTATTTATGATCAGAATATATATGTTTATTTATTTGTCTTTAGAATACATATTTTTTTGAAAAGTAAAAGAAAAATATTCCATAAGATAAGCATTATTATTACCCTACTGTAAAACAACAGTGAGCAAACATTGCTGAAAAGAGGGCAAAATGTTAATACATGCAGAACTGCTGTTA